>NC_133194.1:167500-177500 GCF_049306965.1 Danio rerio | reverse complement strand
TATAGTGAGATTTCAGCATCTATAGACTATGTTACAATTATAATCAGTTATAGAGAGTTTATAGTCATGGCAAGATTATAGCCAATCATAGTGATTATTATGAGTTATAACGAGACTTTAGTGAGCTACAGTGACCATATTGAGATTATAGTCCATTATAGTGAGATTATAGTCAATAATAGGGTTTATTAAGGGTTATAGTGAGATTATAGTCCGTTATTGAGATTATAGCCAATTGTGTGGATGATTATGAGTTATAGGGAGATATAGTGAAATGATTTTAGTGAGCTACTGTGTCTATATTGAGATTATGGTCTGTTATAGTGAGATATAGACAATAATAGGGTTTATTATGGGTTATACAGAGTTATTGTGAGAATATAGGGAATTGCAGTGATCATAATCAGGTAAATTGAGCCGCTCCTGAAGGGTTCTGATAGACGCAGGTGTTGCTGAAAGCATGGCTCAGTGAATATTGTGCATTGTGTGTGAAGGTTAACAGTTGGTGTTTAATCTGAATGAATGATCGATGTGTTTGTGAAGCTTCAGTCGGGTCATTGTTCAGTATCAGCTGTGGTCTGCAAGTGAGCATCTGTTGATATTAGTTCAGCTGCTGCTCAGATATTCACATCTCCTGATCCTGGATCAGCTGTACCTCCTGCTGCTCTGGAGTCATTGCTGATCTGTCTCTGTAGTCTGTGTGTTTCTGATGTGTGATGTTGAGGAACAGAGTTTGACTGAGGAGGACAGGAGAGTTGCTCTGATTCTTCTGCTGCAGTTTGAAATGCACATTAATGTGTAACTCCTGCTGTGTCTACAGGCCGGTAATTGCTCTTTATTCAGTCTGCTTTTACTGTCATGGGTGTGCTCTGCATAATGATGCATCTCCATCCCTGCTGAAGATCAGAGCAGTTAGAGAGATGCAGCAGGAGAGACGTCTCGCGGGGTAGATTGTGCTTTAAATGTGAGATCAGCTCTCAGGTAATTTGGTTGTGGATTGTTGCTTTATTCCTCATCAGACAGACAGAGGCATTAAAAGAGACGGCGCGGAGGTGAAGCTGATCTGCTCTAAATGACTCCGCAGCAGCTGCACCTGTAGACGAGGTCTGATTGAAATCTCACCATGAGCTCCATTAACAGCAGCCTCCACAGCAGATCCCTGATCCACTGCAGCTCAAAGCTGAACCTGTCCTACATCAAACATTAAAGACCAGAACACCTCTGACAACATCTATCTATCTATCTATCTATCTATCTATCTATCTATCTATCTATCTATCTATCTATCTATCTATCTATCTATCTATCTATCTATCTATCTATCTTTCTATCTAGCTATCTATACGTCCATCTGTCTATCCATCCATCCATCCATCCATCCATCTACTCCTCTAAACTCTCTGTGTTGACTCTTCTCTAACTCGGGGTTAGAGGTTGTCTTAGTGCCGTCACGATGTGCTCCTCTGCTCTTTCCCAGAATGCTCTTCTGCTGTGAGGGACCGGTGTGTGTCGTGTGTAATGTCAGCTGTGGGGACTGTGCTGCTGTGTGTGTGTGTGTGTGTGTGTGTGTGTGAGTCTTCAGACGTCGGCTCTTACTCTTCTGCCTTTTCTTAAAGTTCACTTGTCTCTCGTGAGACTCTGCTGACGTTCAGATGCAGGTATGATGCTACCTGTTTCCATGGTTACACACACGTTGGTTTTTGTGAATTATGAGGACTCTCAGGCCTAATGTGTTCTATACAGTTATAAATGCTTATTGTGTGTCCTCATAAACCATTTTAGCTCATACACACATCATCATACAACTGAGTGTCCTCATAAAGCACCAAACCCAGCACTCTCTCTCACACACACACACACACACACACACACACACACACACACACACACATTCCTGCGGTGGTGTTTTCCTGCACGTGTGTGTGTGTGTGTGTGTGTGTGTGTGTGTTTGTTCTTCAGGCAGTGATGACGCTGAAGACTTCCGCTTCTGCTCTGATCGCCCACCGCTGCTCAGGCCAGGGAAACCTTGATATAATGCTTAAAGTTAACAGATCAGTGTGTGTGTGTGTGTGTGTGTGTGTCTGATGATTAATACAGCAAAAAAGAAGAACACACCACAGACGGAGGAGGCTGAGAAACCTGGAGAATCACCGGATGAACCATATGAGGAGGACAAGAGCGCACACACACACACACACAAACACACACACACACACACACACACTTATTCCTCACGTGTGTGTTTGTGTGTGTGTGTGTGTGTTTGTGTGTGTTTGTGTGTGTGTGTGTGTGTGTGTGTGTGTGTGTGTGTGTGTGTGTTTGTGTGTGTTTGTGTGTGTGTGTGTGTGTGTGAGTGTGTGTGTGTGTGTGTGTGTGTGTGTGTGTGTGTGTGTGTGTGTGTGTGTGTGTGTTTGTGTGTGTGTGTGTGTGTGTGTGTGTGTGTGTGTGTGTGTGTGTGTGTGTGTGTGTGTGTGTGTGTGTGTGTTTGTGTGTGTGTGTGTGTGTGTGTGTGTGTGTGTTTGTGTGTGAGTGTGTGTGTGTGTGTGTGTGTGTGTGTGTGTGTGTGTGTGTGTGTGTGTCCACTCTGATGTGCAGTAGTGGAGCAGCTCAAATCACTTCAGCACTTTGGGCCAGTTGAGAGCAACATTGAGTGTCAGGCTTGTATTGTGTTGCTGGAACATGTGCGGTGTGTTTGACACGTGATCATAAACATCTGCAGCGGCCCGTCTCTGTGTGTATGTGTCATTATGGGGACTTAAACCTGAATGCAGAGTCTCAGGGACAGAAATGGCTGTCCTGATTGATAAATAAGAGCATAAATCATCCAGAATGTGCCGAGAGTTTCTGTCAGAGCTGAGTTCAGCTCTCGGGTCGGGGAACAAGACAGAACATACACACTGTATATGGACCTGTGTGTGTGTGTGTTTAACTGGGTCGGAGGTCTGTGGAAGTCCTGGTCTCCATGGAGACTATTGTAAGTGAAGTTCCCGTGTCCATGGCGACAGGAGCAATGTGGAGTGTATGTGTGTGTGTGTGTGTGTGTGTGTAAAGCAATTATGAAAGCAGAGGAGGAAGTGATGTTGACAGGAGGTTAAACAGGTGCGGTAGACATCGGCCCTGGAGAACAGAAGCTGCACTCTGAAGGGCCCTCGGCGGGTCAGCAGGTCAGACAGTGTTCACACACACACACACACACACACACACACTGCAGCACAGGGAGAATCCTCCATTACAGCAGCTCATCAGCACCACTGATGTAGACACTGCACACACTCATGAACTTCTGCTTACCTGCAGGAAACTCAGGGCCAGCTGAGGACAGAGAATATCTGACCAAGAATGGCCATGTTCTCTTCCGCTTTCCAAAAGACAGACAGATCACCACGCTGAGTTTATTAAACACAACAAACATGGAAAACAATCAATAAACATGAACCATCACATCTCCATCACATCTCTCCATCACATCTGTCATTACATCTCTCCATCACATCTGTCATCACATCTCTCCATCACATCTCCATCACATCTCTCCATCACATCTGTCATTACATCTGTAATCACATCTCTCCATCACATCTGTCATTACATCTGTCATCACATCTCTCCATCACATCTGTCATCACATCTGTCATCACATCTCTCCATCACATCTCCATCACATCTCTCCATCACATCTGTCATCACATCTCTCCATCACATCTGTCATTACATCTGTCATCACATCTCCATCACATCTCTCCATCACATCTCCATCACATCTCCATCACATCTCTCCATCACATCTCTCCATCACATCTCTCCATCACATCTCCATCACATCTCCATCACATCTCTCCATCACATCTCTCCATCACATCTCTCCATCACATCTCTCTATCACATCTGTCATCACATCTCTCCATCACATCTCCATCACATCTCTCCATCACATCTGTCATCACATCTCTCCATCACATCTGTCATCACATCTCTCCATCACATCTGTCATCACATCTCTCCATCACATCTCCATCACATCTCTCCATCACATCTCCATCACATCTCTCCATCACATCTGTCATCACATCTCTCCATCACATCTGTCATCACATCTCTCCATCACATCTCCATCACATCTCTCCATCACATCTGTCATGACATCTCCATCACATCTCTCCATAACATCTGTCATTACATCTGTCATCACATCTGTCATCACATCTCTCCATCACATCTGTCATCACATCTCTCCATCACATCTGTCATCACATCTCTCCATCACATCTCCATCACATCTCTCCATGACATCTGTCATCACATCTCCATCACATCTCTCCATCACATCTGTCATTACATCTCTCCATCACATCTGTCATCACATCTGTCATCACATCTGTCATCACATCTCTCCATCACATCTGTCATCACATCTGTCATCACATCTGTCATTACATCTCTCCATCACATCTCCATCACATCTCCATCACATTTCTCTATCACATCTGTCATCACATCTGTCATTACATCTCTCCATCACATCTGTCATCACATCTCTCCATCACATCTCCATCACATCTCTCCATCACATCTGTCATTACATCTGTCAACACATCTGTCATTACATCTCTCCATCACATCTGTCATCCATCTCTCCATCACATCTTTCATCACATCTCTCCATCACATCTCCATCACATCTCCATCACATTTCTCCATCACATCTGTCATCACATCTCTCCATCACATCTGTCATCACATCTCTCCATCACATCTCTCCATCACATCTGTCATTACATCTGTCATCACATCTGTCATCACATCTCTCATCACACCTGTCATCACATCTTGCCATCACATTTCTCCATCACATCTGTTCATCACCTGTGTCATAACATTTTTCCATCATGTTAATCATATCTGTACATCCTGTGTCATCACATCTGTCCACAACGTTTCACCATCGCATCTTTTCATCACATCTGTCTATCATATCCCTTATTACATCTGTCCACAGTTTGTCAATTACATCCCTTTATCATATCTGCCCATTACACTTATCTCCATCACATCTCTCATTACACAGATCCATCACATCTCTCCTCCACGTCCCTTTATCACTTGTCTGTCCATCGCACATCTCTCCATTACATCTGTCCATCATATTTCTCAATCACATCTCTATCACATGTCTGTTCGTCACATCTTTCCGTCACACCTCATCTCTCCATCACATCTGTCCAGCCCTCATCAGCATGATTTCTGTGTCTAAAGATAGATGATCAGAGATGCGTCAGCTCAATCAGTGGCAGCGCTCTTTAATTGTTTGTGTGAGCTGAAGCTGTGTTTGAGGATCTGTCAGATATAAACATCCCGGCCCATCTGCAGACCACCGGCGAGCGCTGACGTCACGCTGGAGTCAGGATCATTATTTATAGCTGTCATCTTCATAAAGCAGAGCTGTTTTACATGTGTGCGGGCTAATGACACACACACACACACACACACACATACACACACACACACACACACACACACACACACTCATAAGGTGTTTTCTTTGCCCTGTTGTTTTCTTTCTCTTGAGGCTGCAGTCGTCTTCATTCTCTGACCGGAAGAGAAGCTCCAGAAATGAATGAATGTGGGCATCATAACAACCCCAGCGCAGTCACGCCGCTCACAGACCTGTAATAACAACACCACGAGCTCTGAGAAACACACAAAGACCCCTCATCATCTCACTCTCACATACAAAGACAGGTAATACCGCGGTAATGTGAGCCGTGACACTCTGTTCAGGTAATTTAATAGGCTCATTTACACACAGTCAGACAATCAGCTCCAGATGTGGAGAAACAGCGAGAGCGTGACCTACACACACACACACACACACAAACACACAACACACACACACACAACATCTCTCCATCACACAACATCTCTCGCATTTCTAACCATGTGGGGACATTGTTTGATCTCTTGGAGTGAAGCTGCTCATAAATCAGCCAGGATGGAGAATTGTGAAGATGTAGACGTGCAGATTATGAGCTGTGAGTGTCGAGTTTAGGGTTACAGTTGTGGAAGAGATGTATAATGAGCTGTTACAGTATAAAATACCTCTCCCTCATGGAGGGTCCTCATAAACCACCAATACCAGCATGAGTGTGTGTGTGTTACGTGGAAATTTCCCTGCTGTATAATGTGACTTCAGAAGCTCACCAGCTCCCAGAATGCCTTGCATGGCAGAACGTCTGAGTGTGTGTGTGTGTGTGTGTGTGTGTGTGTGTGTGTGTGTGTGTGTGTGTGTGTGTGTGTGTGTGTATTTGTGTGTGTGTGTGTGTGTGTGTGTGTGTGTCTCTGCGTTGGCCAAGTGCTAATTTAATCTCAGTTGTCATGGATTCATGACTGATATTGTTTCTAAGGTTTCTCCATTGACAGTCTGTGAGGAGTCTTCCCCCTCTGACAGAACTGATCAGCTTATTGATCGTCTGATCGATCACTCTGATCTTAAACTCAGTTTAGCACATCAGAAGTAAAATGTCTTTAAAATGCATCATTTAACCTCAGTGATGTCAATAAACTGCCTAAAAGAGTGTTTGACAGTGATTGCTGGTCCACCATTGCTTCAACAGTGATGTGGCACCGTCACTGAGGGATCTGTGCTGTTGTCAGTCTATGGTCTGTTGTTGCGTGTCGAATCTCTGCTGGTTAATCTGAGTTAGTTGGTTAATGTGCTCTGGTTAGTCTCCGTCTGACCTCAGTTTGAGTCTCTGTTGTTTCTGAGTTGTTTTCAGACTTTGGGCTGGTAAAAATAGTCAAACTGTGTGAAAGGAAAGTATTTGGCTGTGGCGTTAATAAAGACACGAGCGCTGACGAAAGTGTGAACACTGCGAATGACGCACGCAGGATCCCAATCACAGAAATAACACGGCGAGCGTCTGGCTGTCGACTCACACTTTCTGCTTTTACATGCAGATCCTGCAGAAGGCGCAGAGATGACCTGCTTCTGCTGCTGTTTACACCGATAAACACATCCTGGAGATATTCTACATTATAATACAGTGCTGTAGATGTTAGTGTCGGTCTGTTAGTCGAGGATCTAGTGCACAGGTCTCAGACTCAGCTCCTGGAGGGCCGCAGCTCTGCACAGTTGTGCTCCAACTCTCCTCAAACACAGCTGATAGTGGGAGACCCGGTTTAATAACAAGATCAGTGGATCAGCTGTGTGAGTAGGATGGAGCAGACCTGTGCAGAGCTGCGGCTCTCCAGGACAGAGTTCGAGACCCCTGATCTAGTGTCTCCAAACCTGACAGATTTGACCTGCAGCAGATGTAACCCTGATATAATCATCTGCCGTTTGCCTCTTCCGCCTGAATGCATGAAGGATTTATCTGTCGTCTCCTCATCCTTCAGTTTCTCATCAAATCTTTTGACCAATCAAATGCTCTCGAGTGTCTGACATGCCCCGCCCCCTTCTTGTCATTGGCTGTTTGTTTGATGCTCTTGAGCTCGATCACTCTCACTGGCAGAGCTGTGATTTAAATAGAACTCTATTGGCTGTTTTCAAATGGGAGGAGCTACTGTATGCCCCGCCCTCTTTTCATGTTTCATGTCAAACATCCAATGAAAGAGCAGATTTCAGAGCACATCACATGATCTGTAACATCCGTGCACAGATGTAAATATTCATCACTACACTGATGATGATGATGATGATGATGATGATGATGATGATGATGATGATGTGTTCAGCGTGAGCTAATCAACTTTACTTTTAGAGCTCTACACATTTAACTGGATGTTTTCAGCTGAACTGACGTGTGAAGTTAATCTGGATCAGTGTGTGTGTGTGTGTGTGTGTGTGTGTGTGTGTGTGTGTGTGTGTGTGTGTGTGTGTGTGTGCAGCTGTATTAATGCAGTGTACAGTGGTGCATTGTGGGAAGGGCCTTTATTTTCCGCTCAGATCAGTGAGAGGTGAAGTGGACCTCGCTGAGACACACAATAAGTGTGTGTGTGAGAGTGTGTGTGTGTGTGTGTGTGTGTGTGAGTGTGTTTGAGTGTGTCAGGAGCGGAAATTGAAGGTCATTTTTAGCAAGATCTGTGTGTTTCTGAGTCTAAAACAGGTTTTATTTGTGTCATCTGAGTCACTGCTGCTGAAGGAGGATGAAGATGGTGTGTGTGCGTGTGCGTGTGTGTGTGTGTGTGTGTGTGTGTGTGTGTGTGTGTGTGTGTACAGTTAATTTCAGCATCCACAAGCAGGTCCTTTCTATTTCAAACAGTTTGTTCCATATGATGGAGTAGAATAGCAGCTTCGGCTGTTTTTGGCACAGTAATGAGTGTTTTACATCAGATGTGAGCTGCCAGATGTGTGCAGATGTTAATTATAAGCGAAAAAAACAGAGCATTCAATTCAGAATACTGAGAAAAAGAGGCAAAAGTCATGAAATAAAGCTGAATTGTGTGACGTTAAAGGGGCAGTTCACACAAAAATGAACATTTCTTCATTATTTAAGCACACACATGTGGAAGTCAGTGTGTGTTTTCCAGCATTCTTCAGAATATCCTCCTGTGTGTTGAACAGCAGACAGAAACTCAGGTTTTGAACACGTGGAGTAAGGATTGATGTATTTGGGTGAACTGTCTCTGTAAGTAAATGTAACGAGATGCAACAAGAGTCACAAGACAGAGACTGAATAATGGGAGGCTGATAAAACACCCATACACACACACACACACACACACATACACTATGGTCAGTGTAGTTGATCAGTTCCCCTATAGCGCATGTGTTTGGACTGTGGGGGAAACCGGAGCACCCGGAGGAAACCCACACCAACACGGGGAGAACATGCAAACTCCACACAGAAACACCAACTGACCCAGCCAGGACTGGAACCAGAGACCTTCTTGCTGTGAGGCCACAGTGCGACACCACTGAGCCACTTTGCCTCTGAACTGATAACATTTGAGTTCAATGACATTATCCACACTGTAAAGGAAAGCGCATGAATCTGACTGCTGCATCAGCCTTTCATGGAGATCCACAGACATAACGAGAACATGTGGACGAGAGATGAAGAGGAGCAGTGTTGACATCAGAACACTCCAGCAAAAACACAACATGCACACACACCAAGCAGTGATTACATCCCAGGAAATCAATGACACACACACACACACACACACACACATACACACACACACACACACACACACGGCAGAGAAAAACAACTGCTGTTATTGGCACATTAGGATCTGCAGAAGAAGATGGTCTATTTAGTGATGTTTATAATCTGCTGCTGGACGCTCCGCTCTGGCAGATAAACAGACCCATTACATCTCACACACTGACCGCTCTCTATTAAACACAAGTCAACATGGTTCGTTACACACATTCATTTGAACATGCTGATGTTTAACGGTTTCCACTAACATGTAGTGTGTCCAAGTGTCGAAAATTTCTTAGATCAAGTAAAAATCAAGTGTTATTCTCCCCTGCAGAAGAAAATAACTCAGAAAGCTTTTCCCTAGAACAAGTAGAGTGATCTGCCATCAGGCTGAGAAAATAATCTTGCGTTCGCTTCAAACTCTACATACAGAATTAAATACAATTCATCCCTGTTACACCTCCACACATCGTCTGTTCTGTGCCCAAATGTTTAAAACTCTCATGAAGGTCTCAGTCACAGACCTTAACCCACACACAGGTGATACACCTGCACTGGATCCACAGTGATATCCATGCAGAACCATGTAGTGTGCAGCCCGTGTGTGTGTGTGTGTGTGTGTGTGTGTGTGTGTGTGTGTGTGTGTGTGTCTCTGACAGTAATCATGATGTAATCCAGGATGATCAACTAATAAAGTGTGTTTTCGTTTTCTGATGACACACACATGTTTGTTTTTGTGAAAAGTGGGGACATTACATA
Source organism: Danio rerio (assembly GCF_049306965.1). Classification (NCBI taxonomy): domain Eukaryota; kingdom Metazoa; phylum Chordata; class Actinopteri; order Cypriniformes; family Danionidae; genus Danio; species Danio rerio. Next base: position 167,595 of record NC_133194.1, on the reverse strand, counting down.
GGTTTCCATTCATTTTATACTGTCCAAACTGTATATTATATTGCCCTCACCCCACCCCACCCCTAAACCCAACCATCACAGGAGACTGTGTGCAG
>NC_133194.1:152500-160000 GCF_049306965.1 Danio rerio | reverse complement strand
CTCATCTGCTCATATTGGGAAGAATCCGCCGACTTTCCCGCCCCCGCGAATCTTCTGGCGGTAAGCGCGTGAACACCCACACGCGTGCACGCACATTCATGACGAAGAGAAAAACAAATAATCTACAGCAAAGAAAGTTCACACACAACACAGAATCACTGTAACTGAGTCCCGTGAAGATCCCCCACCCCCCCCCCCCCCCCCCCCACCCCCCCAAGTCAGCTTGACCCCGCCCCCAAACTAAGACAATTAACTGTTTACCTGCAGTTCTGGCCAACAGGAAAACACAACCTCCTGCATTCATTACAGAAGCCCCTCACTAGTTCATAAAAAGTTAATATATATTAAAATGTAAGTAAATGAAGCCCGGACACAGCGACGTAAACTCCCCTCATGAGTCTCTCTCTCCTGCTGAACACTAGAGGACATGATCTGAAGAGAACTCAGTCACCAGCAGACTATCACAGTGTCTGTCCTACTGTTGAAGTGAATTGGTTTTACTCATTCTTCAAAACATCTCCTTTACATCACTCTCAGAGTTAAAGACACTCGAGCTGTCACTCCACCCCGCACATTTCTTCCTAAAAGCTTGACTTTAATACCTCATATTAATACTGAAACTGTACAAAAGTGTTCCTCAACATTTTCAGGTATAATTGATACTTTTGAGGTTCTAATATGAACCCTGTAAGAATAAATGTGTTTGAAAATGTCCCACCCCAGTGCCAGCTCGCGCCCCTTTATCCCTGAGAGAGGTGATGTGTGTCTGATCAGCCTGACTGTGCTCTGTTACAGCAGCATGACATTAGCACACTGTTTAATCTGTTTATTATTGTGGCCTGATGTTGTTTGTTGATCGGTTATTGATCATTAATGAGTGTCATCACCGTGTAGATGAGTGTGGGCAAACAGGTGTAATGATGTAACGGAGAGAGAAGCGCCGCGAAGTCTCCCTTTCCGGTCCTGCGTTGATCTGTGCGCACATCAGCGCTCTCCTTCGTCTTTCTGTGTCGAGAGCGCGCGCGCGCACTCACACACACACACACACACACACACCCCTCCTCCGCGCGCTGTCTCATCTCATGCACGCGGGTGGAGGGCTTTATAAGCTGCGCGCGGAGGCCACACGCCACTCCGACACAACTCTTCAGCCGCCGGCAGCAGGACTCCGAAGCCGAGAGTACAAGTACCAACCCGGGGAAGCGCAGCTCCGCGCTCGGTCTTTGCCCGTTATCCGTTAGCTCTCTGGAATACTGCAGAGCAGCAGCTCAGCACGGAAGAGGTTGGTAGTAAACTCTCTGGAGTTTGATCAGAGTCGCTTTGTGCCGTTGCGCTTGTGGAACTGAAGTGAACCGATCTTGGACATCCAGAACCGGGACGCGTCCCTGCCGTTCCGCGGGAGACCCGAGACTGTCGGATTTCTTACTAGAGAACTTTACACAGGTAACAGCGGCGTGCTTGCTTGGTGCACGTGTGTGTGTGTGTGTGTGAGTGTGTGTGTGTTTGAGCTCGACTTGTTGAGTGACTTTCAACTCTGCCAGTGCTGATCTATGCCGCTGTCCACGGTGCTGAACCGGCGGCGTTTACTCTGTTCAGTCTCTGCACGTGTGTGTGTGTGTGTGTGTGTGTGTGTGTGTGTTCGGCTTTGGTGAATATAACTGTTATATTGTGAACAGAAGAAAGTCCTCTGTGTGCTTCTGAAGGAAGATTAATAGACGCTCTGGAGAATCCGGCTAACTCCAACACTGACACTGCTCCAGAACTCAGACTGCTCAACAAACACACGGGAACTGATGACTGTGCATCTGAGGGCTGTGTAATGTGTGTGTCGGATGACTAGTCTAGTATTCAGAGACTTCTGTTAGAGATTCACTGAGGACCCTCATCCAGCCTGCTGCTTCAGCCAGTGTGTGTTGGATGTCTGTTGAACACACGAGAGCTGGGTGGGCTTCTGCTCAGTACAGCATGCTTCTCTATATGCACTGTTGATCTAAACACTGCTGCTGTTTGTTTTGATCATCTGCACCTTCACCGTGTATTACAGTGGTCTGTGTGTGTGTGTGTGTGTTTGCATGCTGAGAGTTGTTGCGCACTCCTCAGGTCTCTCTGTGTCTCGGAGTTCGGCTGGTGATGTCTGCAGCTCAGCTCTGCTCTCGGCTTGTCTGATCTCATGCAAATGTCTGATTGCTGAACAGCTTAACTCGTCCTGATCCGAGTATAAGAGACTTAATCAATGGCTCATTTGTGCACGCAAAGTGTCACTGCTGCAGGTGTGTGTGTGTGTGTTCAGCGAGCTGTGCTGTTGTGTGTCTGACAGCAGGTCTGAGCCCACAGATGGCTCCGTGTGTGTTTGGCAGCGCTGCGGTGTCTCAGACTTTCCCAGGATTAAACACAAAGTGTCTGTGTCTGCAGAGCTCATACAATCTGACACTCATTCACTGATCAGAGAACAGGAGATAATGAGCGCACGGATTCAGTCTCTCTCACACACACACACACACACACACACACACACACACACACACACACACTGTTTCACTTCCTCCCTCTTCTCTAAACATCAGCTGCTCCATCACTCCTGCTCTAATGTGAGGTTAGGGTGAGCGGCGGAGCTGAAGTGCTCTCGTTTCCTGCTCAATAGTTTCCGGCTTCTCAAACTCAATGAAGAGCAGAAAATTACACAGCAGTGCTGCGCTCACACTACAGGGCCGACATTATGACATGATGAACACTTCAGCTTCCTCACTCTCATCTGTTATTACTGACAGGGGGAAGATGAGGGTCACTGGAGCTCACAGCGGCTCCTCTTCCTCATCTTCCTCCTGCAGGAGAGTCTGTAAGCTGCAGAGGGAGAAAGCCAGCCGGCGTCAGGGAGAGACTGAGGGACTGTGCTTGGACAGAGAGAGGGCTCAGACGCACACACACACTCACACACACACACACACACACACACACACACACACACACACACACACACACACACAGAGAGCCTCTGTTTCTCTAGCACCTGTAGCTATGGCAACACTCTCTCTCTCTCTCTCTCTCTCTCACTCTCTCTCTCTCTGTCTTTCTCTCTCTCTCTCTCTCTCTCTCTCTCTCTCTCTCACTCTCTCTCTCTCTCTCACTCTCTCTCTCTCTCTCCATCTCTCGCTCTCTCTCTCTCTCTCTCTCTCTCTCTCTCTCGCGCACTCAGAGAAAGTTCTGCTGGTGCTGCTGTCTGCCGTGGAGGGGGCCAGTGTTTCTGTGGAAATATCCCGCTCCCTCCCTGTAAGAATCTTCGCGGCGCTGAACTTTCGTGGGTGCGAGCTGAGTCTTCACGGACGTCAGTTTGACGCAATCGGCAGTGCCACGTGTGAATGCGTGGGCAGCAGAGAACGAGAGAGCGATGCGGGCAGAGATTCCTGTGAAGGGCACTGTAATTATAGTCTGAGTGTAATGGCAGTGTGCGCATTAGCGGCGGTGACTGGGCTGCTCAAACACACACTAGTGCTAATGGAGGGCACAGCTCTCAAACACAGATATGATTCAGACGGCAGACCTGCTCCAGGATAATGATTACAGTGACTGTCCTGCTCTGACTGATGAGTGCTAACCGCCAGTCCCTTGTGTTCTTGTGTCCCACAGATATGGCTCTCTTGATCTAGAAGAAGCAAACCCTTAATCTATCTTCATCACAGTGATCAAGCGAGACCCCAGCTCAATCCTCTAATCCAGCATCCACCGGTCCTCCTGAGGAGACATCATGGAGTGGCGTTTGGTCTCGCTGGCGTTGTGCATATGTGTGTGCGCCATGTTCAGCCCAAGTCTCTGCACTCCCTCTGGCCCGGCCTCTGCCACCTGTGCCACCCTGGAGCAGAGCCGATTCTTTGGCGTGTTCTCCTCCAAGACGGCCCTACCCTCGTCTCCATGCTCTTGGACCCTGCAGAACCCAGATCCTCGCCGATACACCGTCTACATGAAGATCACCAAACCCACAGAGTCCTGCACTCCTCGCCAGATCCGCACCTTCCAGTTCGACTCCTTCCTGGAGACCTCGCGCACCTACCTAGGTATGGAGAGCTTCGATGAAGTGGTCCGGCTGTGTGACGCCTCTTCCTCGGTGGCCTACCTGGAGTCCAGCAAACAGTTCCTGCAGGTGCGCAAGGTGACGCCACGTCTGGGTCTGGAGCACGCGGAAGAAGAGGAGGGCAATGATGAAGGCAGCCAGTTCAACGCTGAGTTTCTGGTGGTGGGCAAGAGGAACCCCAGTATGCCCGCTTGTGAAATGCTGTGCCAGTGGTTAGGAGACTGCCTCGCCACCAGCACCCACGGAAACCCCTGCGGCATCATGGCCACACCCTGCCAGTGCTGGGAGCCACCCAAGAAGAAGACGACTGGCTGCTACAGAGGTGGAGTCTACACGGAGAAGTGCTCACCTGCTGCTAGAGACAGCAACCGCGACGCTGAAATCATGAGTAAGTGTGTTAGAGTTCTAGAACTAACCCATGTAGTCAATAAAGTACAAACAAAATCTTTTGCACCCTGAAAAGCAGAAGTTTCTGTCCTCCAGCAGGAGCAGCAGCTCTATAGCCTCTCTGCCCAAGCCCCCCCCCCAACGCCATCAATGCCTGCGGTCGCCATAGCAACAAAAGCAGCGCATACAAAGAGCGCCTCGGGTATTAAAGCACTTCAGCCTTTCAGACGGCCGTATCGTGGTGCGTGCTGGCATTTGGCCTTCAAAGACCTTTTGTTTTGAAAAGGTTCTAAAGAAGTTATCGGTACGCCGCCCCGCTGCTCAGAGGCTGCCCCTTTGACATTAAACCTACATTTATGCCAAAACAATGGCGCATCGATTGCCGATACGCTGACGGCAGATTTGACGCCTCTATTATGCTCATAAAGTTTATATGCAGATGCCAGAGTTGCCCAGCAGAGGGCAGCAGTGTCACAGTGACTCACTGGCAGTGAATGTTCCGTCCTCCTCCTCTCGGCATTACCCACACACTGAGTGCTCTTCAGCTCAGCTCATCTGGGTTCCTCCACTGCTTCTACACTGTAGATTGTGACAGAAGTTCTAGTAGATAGTGTCAGTCCAGTTCTCAGGGTCAGTGTGCACTCTTAACAGAAGTGTGTGTGTGTGTGTGTGTGTGTGCAGAAGGCTGGAGCGGGTGGGGCCGCTGGTCTGAGTGCAGTAGCGAGTGTGGTGGTGGAGTGCAGGTGCGCAGCCGCGCATGCCAACCTGAAGATGGCATCTGTGAGGGCGTGGTGGAGGAGGGACGAGCCTGCAACCCTCAGCCCTGCATCGGTCAGTTGCACATCCATACCAGTACACCACAGTGAGTGTGTGCGCATGCTGTCACATCTTACATGTGTGTTTGTGTTCATTTACACAGGTCAAGTCCGGCAGAAAAGCCAAGGTCTGCGCTCCATCATCGGCCAGCGGCGTGACTCTGACGGCACCCTCATGGCTAACCAGGCCCCTCAGAAAGGTGTGTTTCTATGGCAACACTAAATCTGCTCCAGCCGGCAGCAGAGCAAGTGCTGAACTAAACCAAACCCTCTCTTCCCCATGCAGAAGAGGCGCAGCAGGACACGTGGTCCTCCTGGAGTGTGTGTTCTGTGAGCTGCGGTGAGGGCTGGCAGTCTCGCACCCGCTCCTGCATGAACTCCGCTCAGTGTATCGGCCCTTTAAGAGAGAACCGACCCTGCAACAACACCGCCGTCTGCCCAGGTACTTCACGTCACACACACACTCGGTTATGTTCAGTTATGTGGCATGGGGCGGGGACTGATGAACTGTGCTGTGTGCAGTAAACGGAGCCTGGGATGAATGGGCACCCTGGAGCCTGTGCTCCTCCACGTGTGGCCGTGGGTACCGGGATCGAGTCCGCACCTGCAAACAACCTAAGAACGGTGGAGAACCCTGCCGAGGACCCTTCAAACAGACCAAGTTCTGCAACATTGCCGTGTGCCCAGGTGAGCAAACTCTTCGCTAGTCCACATCTCGCCAGCAGAGGGCGCTGTAGACCTCATTCCCTCACAGCTCCAGCATTTCTCACTGTACTCTGTGTTTGTCTGCTCTATAGTTGATGGATTCTGGAACGACTGGTCTGCGTGGACCCCTTGCTCATCCTCCTGTTCCAATGGGACGACTCAGAGAACCCGCGAGTGTAACGGACCCTCATACGGCGGCTCCGAGTGCAGAGGGGAATGGCTGGAGACCAAAAACTGCTTCCTCAGAGACTGCCCTGGTACACTAAACACCTGCGCACACATGTGTTCCTTTAGGGAGTGTGTGAGTGTGTGTGTGGCTAAAGTGTGTTGTGTGTCGCCCTCTAGTGGACGGCCGCTGGCTGCTGTGGAGCTCCTGGGGTGCCTGCAGTAAGTCCTGCGGTGGCGGGCAGCAGCTCAGGCAGAGAGTGTGTGAAGGGCCGTTCTTTGGTGGACAATCCTGCAATGGAGATAAAGCAGAGATGAGGAACTGCAACGAGAAGCGCTGCCCAGGTGAGAGATATAGACGTGCATATTCACTGACGGAGATGAGTGTTCATCAGAGCAGCGTCTGTAAGTGTCTCTACTGCTGTCTGCAGAACCACACGAGATCTGCGGAGAGGAGAACTACGGCAGCATGGTGTGGAAGAAAACTCCGGCTGGAGACACGGCTGCACTGCCCTGCCCTGCTGACGCCACAGGTACTGATCCGAGACCTGCTCCTTCAGTCTGAAACTAGGTCACAGGAACTCCTGGCCTGATCTGAGTTCTAGAGATGCAGTCTTCAGATCAGCCCCAGTGTATCCGTCTATGTTCTGTATATTAATGTGTAAAGCAGCTCTACAGCAGGTGTTCATCACTGCAGCACACTGAGCTCAGATCAGGGAAGGACTTTAGTGGCCAGAACTTGACTATAGCAGCTGTTGTAGAGTCACACTAACCCTGCTGCGCCCCCTGCAGGCCTGATCCTCCGCAGATGCACACTGGACGCTGTGGGTCTGGCCTTCTGGGAAAACCCCACTCACATCAAATGCGTCTCTAAAGACTTCCAGGAGATCCAGAGCTTGGTAAGAGAGAGAGACACACACACACACACACACTCTTTCTCACACACACACACACACACACACACACTGACTCAGAGCTGACGTGTGGTGTTTGCAGATGCGTAATGATGTGGATCAGTCTCAGCTGGTGGAGGGTGTGTCGGCGGTTCTGTCCCGCCTCAGGGTGGCGTCGGCGGGCAGCACACGCTACAGCGGAGACCTGCTGACGGTGATGGAGATCCTGAAGAACAGCACCGGGATCTTCAGAGGATCCAAGATGAGCCTGAGCAACGCTGATGTGGAGGTACACACTGATCCACACACACACACACTCATCAATGTATGCCAATATATGCTCATCTAACAGCATCTGTGTGTGTGTGTGTGTGTGTGTGTGACCCGCAGAACTACGCACACACCATCAGCAACCTCCTGCAGGACACACACCGAGAGAAATGGGACGAAGCTCAGCTGGTGAGTTTGA
>NC_133194.1:137500-150000 GCF_049306965.1 Danio rerio | reverse complement strand
TGCGGTCTGCACGTGTGTGTGAGTGTGTGTGTGAGTGTGTGTGAGCTGCTCTGCTCTGCTCTCTCTCTCTCTCTGTGTGTGTGTGTGCGGGCTTTATTTCCGAGTGTATCTAACCCGAGTGTATGTGTGTGTGTGTGTGTTTGTGTGCGCGCGCAGCTCGTCTCTGCTGGGCTCGTGGTCCGCGCGCGGCTGCAGATCAGTGTCTCGCGACTCCAGCACAGTGTGTGTGTGTGACGGACTGACCACCTTCGCCCTGATCGCGAGACCGAACCCCGATCCGGTGAGTGACCGACCGCAAATATATGTTCGTATGTGTGAGTGCGTGTGTGTGTGTGTCCATCTGTGTGTGTGTGTCCGTCTGTGTGTGTGAGGCAGAGAATGATGAAGCGCGCTGATCTTCGGCTGTGGTCGTCTTTATGTTCTCCTCTGATTGATGAAGCGAGGCTGTGATCAATCGATCTTTAATCTGTCTTCATCGATCTGATCAGCTTTTATCAGCGTTTCCGTGTCGTTTCAGTGCATGAGTGTGTATGTGTAAGTGTGTGTGTGTGTGTATGTGAGTGTGTGTGTGATCGGGACCGCTGTTTTGATCTTTTTGGTGCAGAAGCAGTTGCCATGGCAACCGCATCCGCAGCCTCTCGCTGTAATTCAGTTATCAGCGCGAGGGAAAACAGCGCGGCGACGCGACGCGTCAGAAACAGACGCTTCCGTTTATATCCAGCAGCGGGAGCGCGCTCTTTTGACGCGTCGCGTCGCGCAACGATTATCGGGTTTAAAGACCTGTTACACGCCTTCATTGTGTGTGTGTGTGTGTGTGTGTGTGTGTGTGTGTGTGTGTGTATGAATACTAAACGTTTTTTAATTTTTCAAGGGCAAATGAAAAAGGGCAGCAGCTAATAGAACAGCACATGTACTGTGGTGTGTTTGTGTGTGTGTGTGTGTGTCCAAGTGTACAGTCATTTCAGAGGTGGCAATTGCCTACCTGCAGGACACACGCACACACACACACACACTCAGCTGGTAGCGTTTAAATGTGCTAATGTGGAGCAGCAGAGAGGGAATGTGGAGCGCTGCGCTCACCTTCACGTCTCCTTCACACCCGCTGCCCTGTTTCTGCCAGTCATCCAATCCTGAGGGACATGTGTGCGTGTGTGCGCTTGTGTGTGTGTGCGTGTGTGCGCTTGTGTGTGTGTGTGTGAGCTTGTGTGTGTGTGTGTGTGCGCTTGTGTGTGTGTGTGAGACACTGACGTTTCCGTGTTTCTCCACAGAACATGGACAGGTCTCTGTTGCCGTCGGTTACGATGATCGTGGGATGCGGGGTGTCGTCGCTCACCCTCCTCCTCCTCATCATCATCTACGTCTCGGTCTGGAAGTAAGACAATCTGCTTTTCTTTTATTGATCGTCTGCTGATATTACTGTGTCATGGCTGATTACTGATATCCGCTATAGATGAGTAATGAATTAAAGGGCCGGTAACCTCATCACTCAGTATTTAGAAAGCAAAATAAAGCCGTCACAATCATCATATTTATTTATAAAATCATTTATTTCTTGCACTTTTCAATAATTATGTTTATCTAAAAGCATAGCTTTGCACAGCAGTGGAGGCCCTCAGAGTCCCCGGGGCCGAACGCTGCATTGTGTTGAGCTGAAGCTAATGTGGAGTGTTTCCCTCCTCAGGTACATCCGCTCTGAGCGATCCGTTATCCTGATCAACTTCTGCCTGTCCATCATCTGCTCCAACGCGCTCATTCTGATTGGCCAGACTCAAGCGCGCAACAAGGTGAGCCCGAGACCTCTGACCAATCAAAGCTTAGATGCCCAGCTCTGGGGGCGGGTCTCACCTGTGTGTGTGTGTGTGTCTCACAGGTGATGTGCACTCTGGTGGCGGCGCTCCTGCACTTCTTCTTCTTGTCCTCCTTCTGCTGGGTGCTGACTGAGGCCTGGCAGTCCTACATGGCCGTCACGGGGCGCCTGCGCAACCGCATCATCCGCAAGCGCTTCCTCTGCCTGGGCTGGGGGCTGCCGGCACTGGTGGTGGCCATCTCTGTGGGGTTCACTAAAGCTAAAGGCTATGGAACCGTCAACTAGTGAGTAACTGTCCCACTGCCGGTCCGACTCTCTGCTTCACTGTGGAGATGAGTTTAAGGCTGTGTCCTCGTAATGCTGTGTCCTCGTAGTGCTGTGTCCTGTTTGTTCAATGCTGTGTTCTGTTCTCCGCAGCTGCTGGTTGTCTCTGGAGGGCGGGCTGCTGTACTCGTTTGTGGGTCCAGCAGCGGCTGTTGTTCTGGTGAGGAGCCACACATGCTCACTGCACTATTACTGCACTCACACTACTGTCACTGCATTTGCTGACGTGCTCCTGTGTGTTTTCAGGTCAACATGGTGATTGGTATTCTGGTTTTCAACAAGCTTGTGTCAAAGGACGGCATCACTGATGTCAAGCTGAAAGAGAGAGCAGGGTAAGGGAAACACTCAGCCACACACACACATACACACACACACACACACACACACACACTCCTGCAGCATGTGTGCTCACTGCGCTGTCCTGCAGGGCGTCTCTGTGGAGCTCCTGTGTGGTTCTGCCTCTGCTGGCGCTGACCTGGATGTCTGCAGTGTTGGCCATGACGGACCGCCGCTCTGCACTCTTCCAGATCCTCTTCGCTGTCTTCGACTCTCTGGAGGGCTTCATCATCGTGATGGTGCACTGCATCCTGCGCAGGGAGGTTCAGGAGGCGGTCAAATGCAGAGTTGTGGACCGCAAGGATGATGGGAACGGAGACTCTGGCAGCTCTCTGCAGAACGGCCACACGCAGCTCATGGTGAGTGTTCATGCTAGCATTCTCATGACTCTGCGTGCTAACAGCTAGCATGTGCTAACAGCATTTCTGATTTTTCCCATGCACAGTCTGACTTTGAGAAGGATGGCGACTCAAACCGACCAGGTGAGTCTCACATGATCGACAGCTTAATGCATTCATCTCACCAAACAGCATGTGTTCTTAAGATGCTAATCGATTGGCATTGCTCTTCTCTTCAGGTGGAATGAAGAGCTCCTCTGAGGAGAAGATGCCCCCTCCACAGATGCCCCTGCCCCTCGGCCCAAACTTCCACACGCTGCCCAACCCCAGTGGGAAGAGCCACATTCCCCCAGTGCCGGAATACTCCAGCCACACACTGACCCTGCGCAGAGAGAAGGGCCGCGACCCATCCTGTGGGAAACCAGTGTATGTGTGTGACAGCGAGCTCTTCAAGCAGCTGGATGCGGATCTGGCTCGTGCTCAGGCAGAGAGTGTGTGTGCGGACGGCAGCGGGTACGTGCTCCTGCCCAACACCACCTCCACGCTCCGCGCCAAGCCCAAAGACGACTCCAGTGGCTCCAGCAAGTACAACATCAGCACCGACCTTCCGCAGGCACGCCTCATGCACATTAGCGGAACCTACGCCGAGCCGCAAGCTGCCTACGCCACGCAGACGCTGCCCGCTGACCGCGTCAGTGTGTCCTACTCAGAGCGGGACTCACCCATCCAGAACATCCACAACATCTCCAGCGAGAGCCACATGACCAGCAGCCTGGGTGACACCTTCGACTCCATGAACTCCATGATGTCCAAGAGTGAGACCATCTCCACACTGTCCATGAGCTCCCTGGAGGTCAGCGAAGGGGTACGAGACTGCTCCACTGCTCAACCATCATTCTGTTCAGTATCAATGTGATGTTAATGTTGTCCTGTTTCACTCTCACAGAGGCAGAAATCTCGCTATGCAGAACTGGACTTTGAGGTAAACACTCGTGACAAGGCGCGTCTTCTTGGTTGAGTGTGTGATTCTGCAAGGTTTAACCGTTCCTTCATCTCTCTTGCAGAAAATCATGCACACACGAAAGCGTCACCAGAACATGTTTCAGGATCTGAACAGGAAAGTCCACCATGCTGAAAAGGACAGGGAGTCTCCAGCCTCTGACAGCAAGGTGAGCCACTGAACACACGCACACACACACACACACACACACACACACACACACACACCTGAAGATCTGTCCTGTGTGTTTACCCTGCAGTCATAACTCTGTGTTCTCTCCGCAGTCCGTCAGGTGGAGCGTTTCCTCCGCTGGCAGCGACAAGACCAACCACAGCGTAAGTGTGGCCATCCTTTGACAGACATTGAAGATGTTTTCAGATTGTGAGTCTCTAACCCTGACATGTGTCTCTCTGCAGGATAAGCAGCCGGGGGCCATGGACCGATCCTGGGAGAGCATGAGCAGGTCGCAGGCATCTCCGCCTGCATGGGTACGCAAGGACCTGGAGCCGCTGCAGGCCTCGCCGCTGGACCTGCAGGCGGTGGAGTGGGAGAAAGCAGGAGCCAGCATCCCGCTCGTGGGCCAGGACATCATCGACCTCCAGACAGAGGTGTGAGGGCGCAACACCAACGCTGAACACCTCGGTCTGCTTTTATTTGGGAAAGAGAGCGGAAATGAAGGTATGAGCCTGTGGAGGCAGAGAGCGAGCCTGTAGCGTCTGTCATTGAACACGCGTGTGTCCGGCTTCAGAAGCAGCTCTCGGCTCAACATGACTCTGACCTCAGCCATCAGAAGCGGAGAACGGGTTTCAGAGAGATTCTGGCCGGTTCATCGAGAGCTTCTCCCAATACTCTTCCATTGGTCCAGGAGGTGCCTGTGATCGCTCATTTTTCCGCAAGTCCATGTTGTGATGGGCGAATCTTCCCACAGGAGGGTCGAGTGCAGGAGTTGCAGCTCCTTCCGGAGCGGATCTCCCACAATCCTCGCTGCGTCAGACGGACACAGAAACACTGCCGTCCTGTCGTCTCTGTTTCTAGCGCTTTGCCTGAAGCATTTCTGGACGCTTCCAACAAACTTTGGGGAAATATATGTAATGAAACTTGAAGAAACGTTGAGAGCTGAGCATCAGTTTCCATCACTCCTCTGTTATTATTGCGAGACCTTTATGTTACTCGTTGGTTCTACTGATCATGTTATGATTTGAAGTTTCTCCTGTTGTCTGCACATTTGTGTTCATCGAGATTTATTTATGAAGTCATTCCCAAAAGCAGCAGCAGCAGCAAGATGGAGTACCCCTGCAGAGCATTATGGGTAATGTAGGCGGAGCAGCAGTGACTGTGTAGCCTTGGACTCTTTGAGGACGAGCTGTTGTTTCTCCTCATCTCCACCGGATCAGACCACTGTGTTCCCCGTTTCCCACCGCAGCTCTTTTACGGCCTTGTGAACGAAACCCCAGCACATGTTACGGGCTCCGGCCCGCCTGTGAACTTCCGCTCTGTCCGCGGGAGAGACTCCCAGTGCAGTAGAGATGCCTGGACTGGACTGGCATCAGTGCAATATGAGGACAGATGCTTGATGCCCAAGCAGGACTGGCGTTAGAATCTTGATTTTTGTTAACCATTTTCAGAGTTTTATATATCTAGTCTTTATAGAGCATTTAGAAACCTTTAACACTGTTCACAGACTATATTAGATATTAAACGAAGGACGACACAAGACGTGTGTTTTGCTGCTAAAAGAGGAAGGAAAAGCACGTCGTCCACACAGAGTAATAGCCTAGAGATATATTTGACTGTGCTTCAGGAAAGCATTATAGATTTTTTACTTGATTCCTCCATGCTGAGACACTGAACCTTTGGGCGTCTGTACGGCCACCAACCTGTGCGTCTCTCTCTGTACGTGACGATATCCTTCCTCGCGTTTCTGCGTTTGCGGGAGGTTCCTGATGTCTGTCTGAATCTGTGTGTATTTCACCTCCTGCTGTGAATGTACATGTTTGAAGAATAACAGGTTAAAGTGTCTCTTTGGAATAAAATAAAACAAATTAAAATGACACCGCATCTCTCTCTCTGTTTTCTGATTGCAAATGCACTCCCTGCAGCACCTAAACGAGTGTTTTCAGACAGGTTTCCCCTCGTCTGTCATTGGTCAGTCACTCAGATCTCAGCCCCGCCCACACAGTGTGACCTGTGTTCATTGAGCAGATGACTGAACATTAAATGAGCACAGCGCACACTCTCTGAACATTATGTGCAGCGCCATTACTTCACAGTCATTCATAATAATCTGTCATCTCTCCATGTCTAATGCCAAAATCACTTCATTCATTCATTCATTCATTCATTCATTCATTCATTTTCTTTTCGGCTTAGTCCCTTTATGAATCTGGGGTTGGAATGAACTATAAACTTATCCAGCACATATTTCACGCAGCAGATGCCCTTCCAGCTGCAACCCATCACTGGGAACCACCTATACACACCTATACACTACGGCCAGTGTAGTTGATCAGTTCCCCTATAGCGCATGTGTTTGGACTGTGGGGGAAACCGGAGCACCCGGAGGAAACCCACACCAACACGGGGAGAACATGCAAACTCCACACAGAAACACCAACTGACCCAGCCGAGACTCAAACCAGTGACCTTGCTGTGAGGCGATCGTGCTACCCACTGTGCTTCCCACCAAAATATGAGCATGAGCATAAGCTGACATAGGAGATGACTGATTTCTGAGTATATCTCTCCAGCTCAACACCTCCCTCCTGTTCAGCAGAATCTACAGGTGTAGGAGTCTCCTGAGCTCATTCTGTGGAGGACCTTGGCGTGTTCAGCACCGGCTGGGCTTCCTCTCCCTCTTACTGCATCTGCTTGGTTAATGTTGGAGGAGGCAGAAGTCATTCCAGAGGAGGGTTAATACCGACACTCACACTCTCATTCATAAACCCGTCCCTGAGTGATGTGATGACGAGGGTGATCTATTCTTCTCCTTCATTACTACTCTTATTCCCCTCTCCGCTCATTTCCGTCTCTTTGTTTGAGTCACCGCTCGCGTGTGTCATGCGGTTCGTCAGGCCCATAATGCACTGCTGCGGCTCTAGTGCTGGATGTAAATGCACAGTGGCTCTCGGTGCCGAGGGAAATAATTGTGCGCAGGGGTGTTATTTCATTCCTCATGACGGTATGAATGTGCCACTCAAACCTTTGTGTGGGTTTTTGTCTTGCTGCACTCAAGCCAAGAGAATGTAATTGCGGTGTTGAATATTGTGAGTCACATGATCGCGCCGCCATGAATGAGCAAGTGGGCGCTCGGGGATTACAGCTGCGCTCCTGCGTCACGGCCAAATGCCAGCAGACTTTAGAGAGTAATTCTGCTCCACAGGGAACAGCTCTCAGCGGCCGACACACAGAGACCTGCGGGGACTCGACAGCTCAGAACCGCTAATGCTAACGCAGAGAAACATCAGCTGAAGAGCAGCAGAGCGCGCCGGGGTTCACGTACTACTGCTAGTCCAGCACCAGCTCTAGCTGAGACCTCCAGCGGTGCTGTCTAAACTGGAAAAACAAGAGCATACTGAACACATAACAGCTCAGAACAACCTAGCAACCAAATCACAACTACTCAGGACACCCTAGCAACCAAATATCTACTGCTCAGGACACCCTAGCAATCACACAACAACCATTCACAACACCCTAGCAACCAAATCACAACTACTTAGGACACACTAGCAACCATATAGCAATTACTTAGGACAAGCAAGCAACCTCACAACAACCACTCAAAACACCATAACAACCAAATCACAACTAATCAGGACACCCTAGCAACCATCCCGGAAAACCTTAACAACCAAATCACAACTAATCAGATCACAGTAGCAACCATTTAACAACTGCTCAAAACACCATAGCAACCAAATTACAACTAATCAGAACACCCTAGCAACCATCTCGTTAGTAACCAAATAACTATTTCTCAGAACACTCACAACAACTAAAAACACTCAAACAACCACATAAATAACTAGTCCAAACACCCTAGCAACCAAATCACAACAATTCAGAACCAACTAGCAACCCCACGACAACCACTCAAAACACCATAGCAACCAAATCACAACTAATAAAACACCCTAGCAACCATCTCTGAAGATGTTAGCAACCATATAACAATATGCAATTGCATAAGCAACACACCTACTCAGAACACCCTAGCAACTCCATAGCAACTGCTCAGAACTCAGGACTAGTGGTTAAATCAGGTCCTGCTGTTGAAGTAAAGCGTCTGTTCAGTGTGTGTGTGTGTGTGTGTGTGTGTGTGTGTGTGTGTGTGTGTGTGTGTGTGTATGTGTGTGTGTGTGCTGAACTGGACTGCATCTGCCTCTATCAGCAGCAGAGTTTGATGGCAGTGGGTGGAGAGCGCCTCCATCAGGCCGTCTCTGTCATTAGCATCTGCGCATCATGAGGAAATCTGCAGCTTCTGAAACACTGAGCGAGCCCGCAGAGAAAGCGTCCTCACACACCTGAGTCTCCTACAGCAGAGGAGCCGAGAGACGAGTGGAAACCACACCACTGCTCAAAGAGCCTCGCTCCTGCACACCTGATGCACACAGGTGATGATTACGCTCTGTTACTCATCTTCCTCTCCCTCTTTCAGGTGAGATTGTGAAATTTCTGTAAAACTCTCCTCCTCATCCTCCATCGCCATGGCAACACAAACCATCCAGCATCTTCTCTGCAGCCTGGTTACTCATGTCAGACAAACAGCATCCCCGAATCAACCTGCGCACACACACAAACACACCTGCACACACCTGCACACATACAAAAACACACGTGTGTATGCAAATGGAAAAAACCAGCACACACACACACACACTCAGACAGGCACATGCACACGCACACACACACACACACATTTTCTGATGTTCAGGTTATTAGATAAATGGGCCACTTCTGCTGCCTGTAAAGCGATCCAGATATCAGATGTGGAGATCAGAACTGCAGAACACCGGTGCGTTTGATCTGAAAGAAGGAAGGAAGGAATGAATGAGTAAATGAGTGAAGGAAGAAAGAAAAGAAAGAATGAATGAGTGAATGAATGAATGAATGAATGAATGAATGAATGAATTAACGAATTAACGAATTAATGACGAAATGAAGGAATAAATGAAGAAAGAAAGTAATGAATAAATGAATGAATGAATGAATGAATGAATGAATGAATGAATGAATGAATGAAGGAAGAAAGGGAGGAAGAAAGGAGTAAGTGAGTGAAAGAAGAAAGGAAAGATGAATTAAGGAATGAATAAAGAAATGAATGAATTAATGATTCAATTAATTAATTAATTAATGAAGAACGGGATAAAGGAATGAGTGAGTGAATGAATGAAGGAGAAAAAGAATGAATGAACTGATGATTAAGTAAATGAATGAACAAACAAACAAACGAATAAATGAACAAGTTAGTTAATTATTAGAGGGTGATGCTGTGGCGCAGTGGGCAGCACAATCGCCTCACATCACTCAGGTCACTGGTTTGAGTCTCGGCTGGGTCAGTTGGTGTTTCTGTGTGGAGTTTGCATGTTCTCCCCGTGTTGGCGTGGGTTTCCTCCGGGTGCTCCGGTTTCCCCCACAGTCCAAACACATGCGCTATAGGGGAACTGATCAACTACACTGGCTGTAGTGTATGAGTGTGTGTGTGTGTGTGTGAGTGAATGAGTGTGCATGGGTGTTTCCCAGTACTGGGTTGCAGCTGGAAGGACATCCGCTGTGTAAAACATATGCTGGATAAGTTGGTGGTTCATTCCGCTGTGGCGACCACTAATTAATAAAGAGACTAGGCTGAAGGAGGATGAGTGAATGAGTGAATCTAGAGCTGAAACTGAGGTCACTCTGAGAGCCGTCTGAATCTGGATTGAGATGCAGAACACACTCAGGTGACCCTCATGAACACACACACACACACACACAGCGCCTCAGTGACGTCAGCAGATGTGAGTCTTCTGGTCTTCAGTGATGTTCTTGAATGTCTGACTCTCAGGTGTGAATCAGGAGCCGCTCTACAGCTGTGCTTCAGTAAAGGACTGTGGAAGTGTTGACAGGTACAGTATGTCCAGTGTGATTCACCAGGTGAGTCAGCCGTGTGTGTGTGTGTGAGTGTGTTCTCCTCTTCTGCATGTGCGTCTGCTCACCTGTGTGTGTGTGTCGGACAGACTGACCTCACCTTTCTCTGCAGATGATGGTTGCCAGGAAACCATTTCCACTGGCAACAGCAGAAGTGGAGCAGAGAAGAAAACAGAACATGTAATTGGAGGAAAGCGAGTCTGCGGACGCCCATATATGGGCACGGATGTGCAGGAGCTGATAAACACTTCCTGTTATTCTGAACTCTCGGGTCAGCGGATCTGAGATTAATGATGATGGTGGCGGTCTGCAACACAGGAGAGCGCTGAGGTGAAGACCTGTGGAGCTCCTGTGAACGTGCTCACTATAAGAGACGACTCTGGATCAGCATCTACTGTCGGCCAGACACAAACATACACTAAAGCAGACCTGCGCTGCTGCTGTCAACACGTCTCTGCTGTCTGTAGTGTGTGAGTTTGAGAATACCCCACAGATAATGTTCTGCAGCTCTCTGAAACTGACCCTTTGATCCTAATTAGGCTGTCACTTTAAATGCAAATGACACTGTGCTCTTTTCAGAAGAAGGCGGAGCTACAGACGGCTGTGTGACAGATGTAAAACAGCAGTGTGTGTGTTGAGTACTGGTCAGGTGTGCATGTGTGCTTCAGTGTGAGTGTGTGACACAGCTGACACACACACACACACACACACACACACACACACTGTTGGGGTTAAACCCTACAGAAAATTGTCTTGTGCATAAAAGGGCTTTAAATATAGTCCTCCTGTCCTTATCCTGGACAAACAGAAGCAGAGGCAGACAGAAGCTGTGGAAGTTTTTGCTGTTTCTGTGCAGAAGTTTGTAAAAAATCTTTATTATGAATTATTTTATTGATTTTATGCTGGATGATGTTGAGAGTATACTAACTTTAAACCTAAAACATGAAATAAAACAAACTTTTTAACTGTATTTAAGGTTTACAATGCAAATCTAATTAGATCCAGCTGCTTGGTAAAGTCTCATATATATCTACTAAAATACGGGAAATATAACTTTACACACTCTATTGTGAATAAATTATAGAAATATTTGCATATTATTTAATAATATTACTAGAAATGCATATGAAACATGAATAAATGACTGTACATTTACACACATTTACATCAGTAAATAAACAGACTCAGTAATGGGCTCCAGAAACAGCAGAACTCTCAGTATGTGGATTGAGTGTGTGCCTATATTCATAACCCTGACCCTGAGCCTGACCCTGAGCAGTGTTCAGTGCCGGCTCAATGATGCTCCTCTGCTCAGCTGTTGATCAGCTCTGCTCAGTGAGTGTCCGGCTGCTGTGATGATGAAGTATTTTGTTGTGAACACTGCCCTCTCCTGACCGCCTGCTTTCCTGCTGTTCTCAGATCTGTGGATGTCCACTGGAGGTTCTGCTTGCTCCAGAGCTGCAGCCGCGGCTCCACATATAGAAACATAATATAGTGAGAGAGTGAGTAATGGTAGATCAGGGCTCTTTTTCTCAAAAGGTGGATCATTTTATAGTTATGTGCTTCATTTTCTAATCAATTTTTTTAATAATATAGTTATATTATAAATAAAATATTCGTTTTTATTTTAATATTCTATTAAATGCTGCATCTTAGTGACATTTAAGCACCATTGTTTGCTGGATTAACCTGTCAGATGATAATCATGACCACAATTTAAAAAAAAATAGGATATTGCCTATTGTCATTTATTAGACAAATAACACACAATTTGGCCATTTGAATAATAAATTAAATAAATACATTTAAAAAGTCAAGGATGACAACAATAGTCTAACTGGTATAAAAATTAAACTTTAATATGGGCCGCTTTTGGTGCTTCAAACCTTTTTATTGGTCTTAAAACCTTTTTCGATAGGTTATTATCATGAATTAATGATGGCATAGTAGTCAAAATAGGACAAAAGTGCTCATGTTTGGGTCAAATTCTGGACCGTAGTCAGTGGGTGGGGGTCTTTTGTAAAGGTAACGTTAAACACTGCAGTATACTCAAGCTTATACTACAGTAAACTGTGCTGTATTGCAGTGTAATATACTGTACTCTAGAGCTGGAGAAAACTACAGCACTGGCCCATTTGTTTATATTATAGATGTTGTGTTACCATAGCGACTGTAGAATCACCACAACAGATCAGTTACTGTAGTTGTTGCGTTACCATAGCGACTGTAGAATCACCACAGCAGATCAATTACTGTAGTTGTTGTTACCATAGCGACTGTAGAATCACCACAGCAGATCAATTACTGTAGTTGTTGTTACCATAGCGACTGTAGAATCACCACGGCAGATCAGTTACTGTAGTTGTTGTTACCATAGCAACTGTAGAATCACCACAGTAAACAGTATATATTGTATTTTTGAGTTCTTATTCTCTCAGCGGGCATTGTGGAGATATCCATATAAAGCTGGGCTTTTCAAATACAATATACATAGGCATATATATATATATATATATATATACTCACTAAAGCGGACAGATGTTTATGTGTGTATGTGTGTGTATGTGTG
>NC_133194.1:117500-132500 GCF_049306965.1 Danio rerio | reverse complement strand
GGGAGTTTAATGAGGAAGGAGCTCTGTCAGTGCTGCAGCAGTTCAAGGAGTCTGATCTCTCACACGTGCAGGTGCGCACACACACACACACACACTCTCTCTTTCACCTGTTCACCTGCTCACACCTGTGCTGCTCTACAGAATAAGAGTGCGTTCCTGTGCGGCGTGATGAAGACCTACAGGCAGCGGGAGAAGCAGGGCAATAAAGTGCAGGAGTCCAGCAAAGGCCCCGACGAGACCAAGATCAAGGTGTGGGTGTGTGTGGGGGTGTGTGTGTGGGCGTGCGTGCGTGCGTGCATGCGTGCTGCTGCTGTTGTTGTGTGTGTGTGTGTGCGCGTGTTCATACTGACTCGCTCTCCCTCAGGCTCTGCTGGATAGGACCGGATACACACTGGATGTCACCACCGGTCAGCGGAAGTACGGTGGGCCGCCACCTGATGCAGTGTTCTCCGGCCCGCAGCCCGGCATTGGCACTGAGGTACACTCTCTCTCTATCTCACACACACACACTCTCTCTCATCCTTAAACATAGTAGTAGAGAGTGGATTTTTAAGACTAGACTGGAGTTTTCTTCTTGATAGTCCAGCTGGATCTTCAGAGGAGCTTTGAGGTGTTTATCTTATACTGAAATAAAATCATGAAGTAAATCTGCCAACGTGAGACAGACTAGAGACAGATACAGGTTACTAATGTGGCAATAAACAGACAGACAGACAGGCAGACAGTGTCTCTCTGTGATGAGTGTTTGAGCTGAGCTGTGTGTCTCTCTCTGTGTGTGTGTGCGCTCCTGCAGGTGTTTGTGGGTAAGATCCCGCGTGACCTGTATGAGGATGAGCTGGTTCCTCTGTTTGAGAAGGCGGGCTCCATCTGGGACCTGCGGCTGATGATGGACCCTCTGACGGGCCAGAACCGCGGATACGCCTTCATCACCTTCTGCAGTAAAGATGCAGCGCAGGAGGCTGTCAAACTGGTGCGCTACACACACACACACACACACACACAGCGAGATCACAACACTCGCGCTCTGAGAAACCTGATGTAGTTAGGGCTGAGCACCAACAAAAACCTCATATCCTGATAATACACATCGTGGCAGAGTACCGTTTCTGTCTAATAGCCTGTATGTGTATGAGTTGAGCACCTGTAGAAGACTGTATTTAGTACATTTCTAAGTTGATACTCAGATATCTGCAACTTTATGGCAAATGTATATTGGAAAATAGGAATATAAAATAAATAATTAAATATAAAACACTTTTCTAACAGTGTTCTAAGTCCAGATACAGATGAAAGCGCTGAATAAATGCTCAGTGTAAACACTGTAATTAGAGATCGCAGCGTTCTCGGTTCTGGGTGTTTCTGTGTGCCGCTGTATTGTGTGTAATATCACACACATGTAAATGAGGAAAATATTACTGTAAACAGTGTGTTCTGTGACCCAATGATAATCTGAAACGACCGACCGTCAGCAGTTATTGACAGAGGTGTGTTGTTTTCTACAGTGTGATAACTACGAGATCCGCTCAGGCAAATATCTGGGCGTCTGCATCTCTGTGGCCAACAACCGCCTGTTCGTGGGGTCCATCCCCAAAAACAAGACCCGCGAGAGCATCCTGGAGGACTTCGGCAAAGTCACAGGTGAAGCTGTGTGTGTGTGTGTGTGTCTGACGTGCGGTGTGTGTGTCTGATATGTTGATTGATTGTGTGTTGTGTTTGTGTGTTCAGAGGGTCTGCAGGAGGTGATCCTCTACACACAGCCGGACGATAAGAAGAAGAATCGTGGTTTCTGTTTTCTGGAGTACGAGGATCATAAATCTGCAGCTCAGGCGCGCCGCCGGCTGATGAGCGGGAAGGTGAAGGTTTGGGGGAATCCTGTGACAGTGGAGTGGGCCGACCCGGTGGCTGAACCCGACCCTGAGATCATGGCAAAGGTCAGAGAAGGAGATAATCACCACACACTCCTCACCATAATCACCACACACTCCTCACCATAATCACCACACACTCCTCACCATAATCACCACACACTCCTCACCATAATCACCACACACTCTTCACCATAATCACCACACACTCCTCACCATAATCACCACACACTCCTCACCATAATCACCACACACTCCTCACCATAATCACCACACACTCCTCACCATAATCACCACACACTCCTCACCATAATCACCACACACTCCTCACCATAATCACCGCACACTCCTCACCATAATCACCGCACACTCCTCACCATAATCACCACACACTCCTCACCATAATCACCACACACTCCTCACCATAATCACCACACACTCCTCACCATAATCACCACACACTCCTCACCATAATCACCACACACTCCTCACCATAATCACCACACACTCCTCACCATAATCACCACACACTCCTCACCATAATCACCACACACTCCTCACCATAATCACCACACACTCCTCACCATAATCACCGCACACTCCTCACCATAATCACCACACACTCTTCACCATAATCACCACACACTCCTCACCATAATCACCACACACTCCTCACCATAATCACCACACACTCCTCACCATAATCACCACACACTCCTCACCATAATCACCGCACACTCCTCACCATAATCACCACACACTCCTCACCATAATCACCGCACACTCCTCACCATAATCACCACACACTCTTCACCATAATCACCACACACTCCTCACCATAATCACCGCACACTCCTCACCATAATCACCGCACACTCCTCACCATAATCACCACACACTCTTCACCATAATCACCACACACTCTTCACCATAATCACCACACACTCCTCACCATAATCACCACACACTCCTCACCATAATCACCACACACTCCTCACCATAATCACCACACACTCCTCACCATAATCACCGCACACTCCTCACCATAATCACCGCACACTCCTCACCATAATCACCGCACACTCCTCACCATAATCACCGCACACTCCTCACCATAATCACCGCACACTCCTCACCATAATCACCGCACACTCCTCACCATAATCACCGCACACTCCTCACCATAATCACCGCACACTCCTCACCATAATCACCACACACTCCTCACCATAATCACCGCACACTCCTCACCATAATCACCGCACACTCTTCACCATAATCACCACACACTCCTCACCATAATCACCACACACTCCTCACCATAATCACCACACACTCCTCACCATAATCACCACACACTCCTCACCTTAATCACCACACACTCCTCACCATAATCACCACACACTCCTCACCATAATCACCACACACTCCTCACCATAATCACCACACACTCCTCACCTTAATCACCACACACTCCTCACCTTAATCACCACACACTCCTCACCTTAATCACCGCACACTCCTCACCATAATCACCACACACTCCTCACCATAATCACCACACACTCCTCACCATAATCACCGCACACTCCTCACCATAATCACCGCACACTCCTCACCATAATCACCACACACTCCTCACCATAATCACCACACACTCCTCACCATAATCACCACACACTCCTCACCATAATCACCACACACTCCTCACCATAATCACCGCACACTCCTCACCATAATCACCGCACACTCCTCACCATAATCACCGCACACTCCTCACCATAATCACCGCACACTCCTCACCATAATCACCGCACACTCCTCACCATAATCACCGCACACTCCTCACCATAATCACCGCACACTCCTCACCATAATCACCGCACACTCCTCACCATAATCACCGCACACTCCTCACCATAATCACCGCACACTCCTCACCATAATCACCGCACACTCCTCACCATAATCACCGCACACTCCTCACCATAATCACCGCACACTCCTCACCATAATCACCGCACACTCCTCACCATAATCACCACACACTCCTCACCATAATCACCACACACTCCTCACCATAATCACCGCACACTCCTCACCATAATCACCGCACACTCCTCACCATAATCACCGCACACTCCTCACCATAATCACCGCACACTCCTCACCATAATCACCGCACACTCCTCACCATAATCACCGCACACTCCTCACCATAATCACCGCACACTCCTCACCATAATCACCGCACACTCCTCACCATAATCACCACACACTCCTCACCTTAATCACCACACACTCCTCACCTTAATCACCACACACTCCTCACCTTAATCACCACACACTCCTCACCTTAATCACCACACACTCCTCACCTTAATCACCGCACACTCCTCACCTTAATCACCGCACACTCCTCACCATAATCACCGCACACTCCTCACCATAATCACCACACACTCCTCACCATAATCACCACACACTCCTCACCATAATCACCGCACACTCCTCACCATAATCACCGCACACTCCTCACCATAATCACCGCACACTCCTCACCTTAATCACCACACACTCCTCACCTTAATCACCACACACTCCTCACCATAATCACCGCACACTCTTCACCATAATCACCACACACTCCTCACCATAATCACCGCACACTCCTCACCATAATCACCACACACTCCTCACCTTAATCACCACACACTCCTCACCATAATCACCACACACTCTTCACCATAATCACCGCACACTCCTCACCATAATCACCACACACTCTTCACCTTAATCACCACACACTCTTCACCATAATCACCACACACTCCTCACCATAATCACCGCACACTCTTCAGAGTAATAATCACAGTGCATTCTTAATAATCACAGGTGAAGGTGCTGTTTGTGCGTAAGTTGGCTACGCCGGTCACAGAGGAGCTGCTGGAGAAAACCTTCTCTCAGTTCGGGAAGCTGGAGCGCGTCAAGAAGCTGAAGGACTACGCCTTCGTGCACTTTGAGGAGCGCGACGCTGCGGTTAAGGTGTGTGTGTGTGTGTGTGTGTGTGTGTGTGTGTGTGTGTGTGTGTGTGTGGAGAATCACTGATATCTGAGTTGGGGTTATCCTGGAGGAGCTCTGTGATTATGGCTAATCCAGGTTTACTCTGAAATACATGCAGGATCAAACTGATGGTGTTAACACAGCTATGGTAGATGCAAGCAGCATTCCTTAAATGTGTGTGTGTACGTGTGTGTGTGTCAGGCGATGCAGGAGATGAACGGTAAGGAACTGGGCGGTGAGGAGATCGAGATCGTGCTGGCAAAACCTCCAGATAAAAAGAGGAAAGAGCGGCAAGCAGCCCGACAGACCACCAGAAACACAGGGTGAGACACACACACACACACACACACACATACACATTCTTACAGCCTTATATACACATACACACACTAGCATGCACTCTGATACACACATTTGTACACACACACACACTCCTCACCAGCCGTATCTGTATCTCAGCTCCTCATTGGCTGACGCTGGTTGAATATGTAAATGTCTCCTCTGCAGGTACGATGACTATTATTACTACCCTCCTCCTCGTATGCCTCCTCCTGGGCGTGGCCGTGGGCGTGGTGGACGCGGTGGTTACTCCTATCCTCCTGATTACTACGGTTATGAGGAGTACTATGACGACTACTATGGCGGTTATGATTACCATGACTACCGAGGTGGCTATGACGACCCCTACTATGGTTACGACGACGGATACACCATGAGGGGGCGGGGCACTCGTGGCAGTCGTGGAGCTCCGCCTCCCCCTAGAGGCCGGGCAGCTCCACCCACCCGTGGCAGGGGTGGGTATCCTCCAAGGGGTGGGGCTCCGATGGGGTCAGGGCGCGGTGGGCGGGGCGGACGCGGCGGGCCCTTTCAGCTCCCCCGGGGGCGCGGCACTCGCGGGGCACGAGGAAACCGTGGCGGGAACGTAGGCGGGAAACGCAAGGCGGACGTGTTCAACCAGCCGGACTCCAAACGCCGGCAGACCAACCAGCAGAACTGGGGCTCGCAGCCGATCGCGCAGCAGCCCCTGCAGCAGGGCGGCGAGTACTCCAGCGGATACAGCTACAGCAACGACTCGCTCGAGTTCTCACAGGACTCCTACGGCCAGCAGTGGAAGTAGAGCCCCGCCCCCTGCAGGAGCAGCACCCTGATTGGCCAGCAGTGTTTGTTTGACTTTTCTATCCCCGTAGAGTCAGGGCGTGTCCGCGGCGGGACGTCTGGCCACTTTTATCCCACATCCTCCTCTTGTTTTAAATCCACCATGAGCGTTTTAAAGAAGACTCTGTGAGGACGCTAATCATGAAATGGCCTTCTGCAGAGATGTGTGTCCTCGTCCTCCTCCTCCTCCTCTCAGTAATAGTGGCGTAGGGACTTGCGTGTAAATAACGGCTGTCGACTAGAGCTTCCTTTCCTTTCCTTTGTTTTTGCAGCGGTGGAGAAAAGAATCCACCAGAAGGAGAAGCGTTTTGTAGCAGCAGGACCGCTGTTTCCGTGTCTGTTTAGCATTTCTAGAAGTAGTGGTTGTGTTTTTTAACTGATGTACTGATATTATACCCTCAGATGTCTTCTGTTTTCCATTGGGATTTGCTGGTGAGGGTTTGGTCTGGCTTACCTTAAGAGCTGCGGCCGCTGGTCTGATGTTTGTATTTATAACTTTATTTTTATTTTGTTCAGTTTCAATAAAACTCGATCGAGCAACTTCCACTGCTGTCTGACCCCTGTGTGCGTGTGCGCGTGTGTGTGTGTGTGTGTGTGTGTGTGTGCGCGTGCAAGCGTGTGCGAGAGTTTGATCATGAGTGTCTAAAACTCTGTGTGTGTGTGTGTCAGTGTCAGGTAATGGTTATCACTTGAGTTGAGGGTTAATCGGACAGTGTTAAAGGGCCACTACACCTCCTGTCTCAGCAGGGCGTTTCACACCTCTAGTCTGAATCGTCAGGACAGTGGGTGTGTCCAGCTGTGTTAAGGTGGGCGTGTCAGGGGAGGGAAAGAGGGAAGATTTTGCATAAAAATGGGAGTTTCCGTTTGGGCATGCGCTGATTTAAGCTGCGGTCACACAGGGCTTTTCCTCATAGACTTCCATTCATGCGCACGCGAATGCGTCAGACCGGAAACGCAGGGTCACGCCTCAAGTTTCGCAGGTCGCTGCAGTGCACAGTTCAAGCTTGGTGACCTCTGACCTGCGAAATCAGAATATGGCATGCTCAAACTCTAATGTCTAGTAATAAGCAGTAACAGTGGTCACACTAGAGTTTGTGTGCAATATTCTGTCGGGCGGCGCTGCGAAAAGAGATTAAACAAGATTAGACATTTAATAAAGCGAGCGACTGATCCATGATTTACATTTCTGTCCAGAGAGGTCCTGTTTTGATCCTCGATTGGTCTTACTCAGTCCACTGATGCAATTCCGCAGGTCAGAGTTTGTCTGTATTTATTCATTTGTTTATTTAATAAATATATGGCTTTGGTGCTTTTATAAAATAGGAGTGGATAAACGTATTGGACTGCACAGACAGCATTTTGACTGAATGTAGTGGGCCGCTCCGGCCTAAAGTATCAGTGCTGATTTTTTTTGCCCGTTCAGCTCTGGACACAGAGGAGAGAGACAGTGACTGTTTACATGGACATCAGTAATCCAATTATTAGTTATTCATTAGTGGACTGTAACTGCAGTCCGGCACTTTCACTGTCATTCAGGAGCATTTGCTGCACGCCCCCGCCACATAATGCAGGAACTGCAGGAGGAGTGTGGTGTTCATGGAGAGTTTGATACCGCACCATTCAAATGTGCATTTCACTGTAACTCAGACGCACTCGGTTAATCAAATCACTTTTATTGTCACATCATCATCATCATCAGCGGCAGCAGCACGTGTGCCATGATGAGTGAAGAGCGCAGCGTCAGACAGCGAGTGTGTACAGACTATCCTGTCACAACATGAGGAGAACATCCTCCAGGACGGGTATAGTTTGATTGCGGTGTTGTACACTGGGAGAGCAGCATTTACAGCGGATCTCTCAGCTCATTATACTGTAGATGCTCAGCAGAGCGCACTGACTGAGCCGTCCGGATCAGCAGGTACAGTAGCTGTACTGTCATAAAGACACGGCGAGGGGGAATGGAAGTGAATGCAGTGCTACTCTTGTCTGGTCAGGTTCCCACTTTATATCGTATATCCATCAGGCAGCGGAGAACTCTGATTTTAAAGAAAACAGACCTTAAACGCGACGATTTTGGAGTTCACCGGAAGTCATCGGGCTCACTGAAGTTAAAAGTCCGTCTGCATGTAGCTTACTGAAGATGTTTATTTCTGTCCTGTTTCAGTGCTGAACGGCAGATTTCAGGTCTCCTCAGTGCTGCTCATTCATACTGTGAGTGCAAATATAAGAGCATCTAAACTAATGGCAGGCTTATACTGTTAAAGGAAGCGTTATAGCTATATTTATTGGGAAAACTCTTGTCTGTACATCAAAATGAAGTGAATTCAGGATGATAAAGAACTCATAATATAACTTTAGTTTATGATGTGAAGCAGACAGTCCTTTAAGGCAGTGCTCAGAGTCAGCCGTAGCGGAGAATAAACTGAATTTACCGTATTTGTCTTATAAGCGGGGACTTTTATTTTCTGATGACGTGTTTCCGCCGTCGGACAGTAGCAAGATGGCGGCGGGCGGCAGTGGAGAAGATGCGTTTCAGACCTTCTACACAGAGGTGAGGCTGAAACACACACACACACTTACACACACACATACACGCATACACACACTTACAGACGACAGAATAAATCAACAACCGGTGAGATTCAGCGAGATACACACACGCGGGCTGCGTCTCATCGAGTGAGCTCCCTACACAGACAACACTGTAGTCAGTACTGCTGAGTGTGTGTGACATTCAGCACCGTCCGGGTGTCTAACTTTCATTATTTAAGAATAATGTCAAAATCTGTCAGTAATAATTAAATAAGCCACAATAACCACAGCTGGTGTGTTAATATAATGACTGCTGTAACGCCCGCTAATCTGAGAATATACCATAATATACTGTAATATAGTTCCGGCTGGTGTGTGTGTGTGTGTGTGTGTGTGTGTGTGAGAGTGTGTTGGTCAGCAGGTCCTGGTCTGAGTGTGTCTGCACACTGATGATGATGATGATGATGTCGGTATATGACTGTACAGATATTCTGTCAGCGCTCTGTCACACACACCGGCTCAGCTGATCTCTGATCAGTGGGTCATTAATATCTATAATGAGTGTTTAGTGTGGCAGAGCCGGAGATCCTACAGAGTTCTGCTCCAACCCTGATCAAGCGCTCATGAACCAGGTACTAGAGTGTGAGCAGCACCTGATGATCGCCGGCAGGTGTGTTTGATCTGCAACTGAAGTCTGCTGGAAGGGAGATCTCCAGGACCAGGGTTGAGCAGCGCTGCTGTAGCTGGACTCGGCGTGTGTTCAGGGTATAGCGCGGTTTGGGAAACTCGACCATTTAAAACGGTTAAATTGTTCTGCTCCACTGCTGCATCACCAACACCTATAAACATCACTCTGTGGCCCTCAGATATCAGGCGTGTGTGTGTGCGTGCGTGCGTGTGTGTGTGTGTGTACTGCGGTGGTGAAAGTATTCCAGCACTCTATAAGGCATTTTTATCCCCATTTGATGTGTGTGTGTGTGTGTGTGTGTGTGTGTGTGTGTGTGTGTGTGTGTGTGTGCAGGTGAAGCAGATCGAGAAGAGAGACTCTGTTTTGACGTCTAAGCAGCAGATCGACCGGTTACTGCGACCCGGAGCCTCCTACTTCAACCTCAACCCATTTGAGGCCAGTCCACACACACACACACACACACACACACACACACACACACACACACACACACACACACACACCTCCGTACTGGTAATCTGCTTCATTACTGATACCTGATCATAACGCAGATGTGTGTGTGTGTGTGTGTGTGTGTGTGTGTGTGTGTGTGTGTGTGCGCAGGTGCTTCAGATCGACCCCGATGCCACAGATGAGGAGCTGAAGAAACGCTTTCGGCAGGTAGATCTGAGTGTGTGTGTGTGTGTGTGTTTATAGTTTTGTGTGTGTGTGTGTATAGATGTGTGTGTGTCTCATTGTGGTCTGTCCTCAGCTCTCCATCCTTGTTCACCCGGACAAGAATCAGGATGACCCAGAGCGCGCGCAGCTGGCCTTTGAAGGTACACACTGATCTCCAACACACACTCCTGCACTCTGGGGGAGGGGCTGCTGGTGAAGGGGTGGAGTTACTGAAAGAGGAGGAGGAGCTACAGGTTAAGGGGAGGGGCTATATTTTGTTGCACAATTCTCCAGTGACTGTGTGTGTGTGTGTGTTTGTGTGTGTGTGTGTGTTTGTGTGTGTGTGTGTTTGTGTGTGTGTGTTTGTGTGTGTTTGTGTGTGTGTGTGTTTGTGTGTGTTTGTGTGTGTGTGTGTGTTTGTGTGTGTGTGTGTGTTTGTGTGTGTGTGTTTGTGTGTGTTTGTGTGTGTTTGTGTGTGTGTGTGTTTGTGTGTGTTTGTGTGTGTGTGTGTGTGTGTGTAGCGGTGGATAAGGCCTACAAGATGCTGCTGGACGGTGATCATAAGAAGAAGGTGTTGGACGTGATTCAGGCAGGGAAAGAGTACGTGGAGCACATGGTGAGACACACACACATCTCACACACACACACACACACACACATACATTCAACAGTTTCAGTGAGGTCCATCGTGTGTGTGTGTGTGTGTGTGTTTAGGTGAGCCAGAAGAAAAAGCAGCTAAAGAAGGATGGAAAGCCGATCATCGTGGAGGAAGACGATCCAGAGATGGTACAAAAACACCTGAACACACACACGCACACACACACACGCGCACACACATGCACAAACACACACGCACACACAAACACACACACACAAACACACACGCGCACACACACAAACACACACGCGCACACAAACACACATGCGCACACACAGAAACACACACACACACAAACACACACACAAACACACACGCGCACACACAGAAACACACACGCGCACACACACAAACACACACACACAAACACACACGCACACACACGCACACACACAAACACACACACTCTGTCTGTCAGCTGTGCTCATGTGTGTGTGTGTGTGTGTGTGTGTGTGCAGTTCCGGCAGGCGGTGTATAAGCAGACGATGAAGCTCTTCGCTGAGCTGGAGATCAAGAGGAAAGAGCGGGAGGCCAAGGACATGCATGAACGGTAAAACACACACACACACACACATATGATGGTGGTCGGCACTCACACACACACTTGACTCTGTGTTCTTGCAGGAAGCGGCAGCGGGAGGAGGAGATCGAGGCGCAGGAGAAGGTGAAGCGCGACCGCGAGTGGCAGAAGAACTTCGAGGTGTGTGTGTGTGTGTGTGTGTGTATGTGTGTGTGTTCTTCATCACAGGTGTGTGTGTACTGGGAGACGCATGTTAATCGTGTGTGTGTGTGTGCAGGAGACGCGTGACGGCCGTGTGGACAGCTGGAGGACCTTCCAGGCCAAAGGGAAAACCAAGAAGGAGAAGAAGAACCGCACCTTCCTGAAGCCGCCTAAAGTCAAGATGGAGCAGCGCGAGTGACACACACACACACACACACACACACACACACACACACACCTCTGTACAGAACCCTGACAATGATGATGATGATGCTGATGATGAAGAGCAGCAGTGTTCTCCTGTAGATCAGACTCTGAGCTGCTCCTGCCTCTTCTTCTTCTTCTTCTGTTGTAGTTTTTATATTGTGAACAATTAAACCCTGTTGAGTCCAGCCTGAGCTTACTCTGCTGTGTGTGTGTGTGTGTGTGTGTGTGTGTGTGTGTGTGTGTGTGTGTGTGTGTGTTTCATTTCTGTTTTTAAATGTGGATATCTGGACCTGCTGCTGCACGAGTTGTTTTAACACACAAAGGCTGAAACACACACACACACTCTTCTTCATACTGTGTGTGTGTTTCAGCCTGTCTGGTGTGAGCGCTGAGGGTTGAGTTCAGACAGTATACAGCAGTGAGCTGAGCACAGGTCACCGGGTTACGCTTCTCCTGTGAGCCTCACATGATCCTGCAGGTGTCGCTGTTTCTGTGTGTGTGTGTGTGTGTGTGTGTGAGGAAAACTGTTGAACAGAGTCTGCACTGTGTCCGCAGCGGCTCCAGACTGATCTTCATTCCTGCAGTGTCTGTGCCGGACATTAATGCGCGCTCCTGCAGCCGCGGACACCTCTCTCTCTCTCTCTCTCTCTCTCTCTCTCTCTCTCTCTCTCTYTCTCTCTCTTTCTCTCTCTTTCTCTCTCTCTCTCTCTCTCTCTCTTTCTCTTTCTCTCTTTCTCTTTCTCTCTTCTCTCTCTCTCTCTCTCTCTCTCTCTCTCTCTCTCTCTCTCTCTCTCTCTCTCTCTCTCTCTCTCTCTCTCTCTCTCTCTCTCTCTCTCTCTCTCTCTCTCTCTCTCTCTCTCTCTCTCTCTCTCTCTCTCTCTCTCTCTCTCTCTCTCTCTCTCTCCAACCCTGATGGTTCTGGAACTGATCTTCAGCTCAGACGGTTCACATGTGACATGAGGACCCTGCAGAGTCTGAGCGGTTTTCTCTCTCTCACACACACACACGTCCACCTGACATCAGTGACCTGCTTTGTCTGTTCTGAGTCTGAGCACACATCTGAAGATCGTCTGAAGACCAATCAGAGCAGAGTATGGTAATCAGACAAACACCACAGTAATGAGTGGTTTAGCAGGACAGCGAACCGTTCCACTGCGGCGAGATCCATCCTGCACACACACACACTCAATCTGTTTTATTGTTTTTCCAGCAGGTGATGAGCGCACACACACACACACACACACTGACTGGCCAAATTACAGCGTCTGAGTCCACCATCACCGACAGCCAATCACAGCTCAGGCTGTTACTCTGCGGCTGCAGGAGTGTGTGTGTGAGGAGTGCGATGTTTGATTCGGGTGTTTAGAAATGACAGTAAAGACTCGGTTGTTTATTTTATTGATGACTCCTACAATAGGGTTCAGTCGAGCTCGGCTAGTAGTTTTGGAGAGTTTGATGTTTCCCCGTTTAAACAGAACGATCAAGCAAACTGCAGAGAGACGTCTCAAAGATGGCTGCCGAGTGAAGGAGTTTGGCGTCACATGATCCTTCAGTTTCTGGCACAACACTGCACAGAGCTGCGGCTGAAGAGCATTCAGCAACTCCAGCTTTGGCACAGAAGTTTCAGCTTCAAAAACAGAAAACATCCACACAACGTTACAGCAACGTCCCCACAACGCACGATGTCCTGCAGTCTGCAGTTTAACTGGCCCTCACTTGAGATGATTTAACAAACTCTACACAATTACAGGATCCTGAAGTCGAACTGGAGGATGAAAACAGGACTCAGCTCTGCGCTCACTCTCACCACGGTCCCGAAGCACACCTGCAGAGGTAAATCACAATTACTGCACAATACGTGTGTGTGTGTGTGAAGATTCAACACAAGCTGACACACACCGTCATCCACACTAAACACCTCAGTGACCTTCATATCACATACAACGATGAAAAGTGTATTAAAGCTCAACTATATTAGAGCACTGAGGCTGCGTCTGAAATCAGCCCTATACCCTCATTTACTATTCCCTACAGTAGTCCACTAATATAGTCCAGTTGAAGTGCAGTTCTACCTGAAGATAACAGTGGCTAGCTTTCATTTGAAAAGCTGCGATTATTTTCTGGGGGAATTATTTTTACTCAGCTTAAGCTACACTGCTGGTTCCTTCATGATATGTAGACAGAAACGCTGCACATGTTGCGTTCATCAGTAAACATACCTTCTGTGTGTCCTACTGTGAGTCTGTGTCTCCTGTTCTCCAGCCTCCGCAGGCCTCTCCGTCTGCCACATACACTTCCCCGCTGCTGCCCGTGCTGCTGAGCCAGTTCTGGAGCTGGGGGGCGATGCGGTCTCTCAGCTGCCGGTGTCTTGTGTTTGTGTGTTTAGTGTTGTCTGCAGGCCTCCAGTCGCTCCTCTGCCCACAGGTCTGCTTCGGCTCCCGGAGCCATCGCTTCAGATCTAGCGTCTGTCCAGGAGAAGGCCATCGGCTCTGGGGCAACACTGTCTTCATCTGGCTGATGGAGCTGCTGTCCACAGGCTTACAGCCCATGGAGCTCAGCAGGGCCTGCTCCAAACCATCTCGATGTGCTCTACGCCCCACAAACCAGCTCTCGACGTCCTCTCGGGAGAGTCTGGAGCTAATCTGAAGGCTCTCGACCTCACTGTAGGACGGGCAGCTGTTCTTCTGGAAACTCTTCTCCAGAAGCTTCATCTGTTGCTCCAGCAGAGAACATGGAGCGGGAAACAAACCAGCAGACACCGCACATGAGGTCTGGGTGACTGCGCTGTGGTCATAAACCCAGGGGGAGACTCTTCTGGAGCAGGGAGCAGCAGCGGTACACAGGACACTGCTGCCAAACCGGCTTTCAGGAGCAGAGGCGGAAACATGACTGTCGGTTTGCTGGTGAGTTAGAGATCTGCTGACATTAGTGGACACTATGGGGGACAGAGGGAGCCTTTCCTTCGGCAGCACTGAGTGAGGGATCTTCAGCTGGAGGTTCACCATCGGAAGCTTCTCCTCTGCTGGAGGAGTCCTGCAGGCCTCGGGAGGAGCAGGGCTGGAAGTTCCCATCTCTGAAATCCCAGAGAGAGAATAGACATCAGGGGTTACCTCAGCCCGCTTGACCTCTGTGGACACAGCAGATCCTGAGGAGCATTTCAGCGAGGGGTGGGCCGATGTACAGGGGGGCGATGCTCTATCTGGGGTCTGTTCACACACACCAGCAGTGCTCAACACTGTACTGCCATTGAACATCTTCTTCCGAGCCTCCTCCACCTCTTCTGGACTCCAGGAGATGCCCTGCTTCAGCCGCTGGGTGGAGAACCACAGCCGGATCTGCTGCTCGGGGTGTGTGGAGGCCGCAGTGAGCCCGGTGAGCTCCGCTGGCGTCGGGTATGGGAACCTGGAGAATGCGGAGATGAGGGCGGCGCTGCGGTCCAGGGCGGGGTCATGTG
>NC_133194.1:112500-115000 GCF_049306965.1 Danio rerio | reverse complement strand
ACAGTATTAATGTAAGCAAAGACACACACCTGTTTACATGAGGAGCGCGGTGTTTGATCTGTGTGTGTGTGTTACAGCTCAAACTCACCTGAACACTGAAACACACACACTGTCACCTGTTTACAGCAGTACAGTGCTCATTCACAATAAACCGAGAGTAAACACCGAACACCGGACCCATTCACTCATTCATAATCTCAATAAGTTACTCACACTCCATGAGGAATATCCCGTCATGAGTTTATTTCATTCATTCATTCTTCTCCAGCTCAGTCCCTTATTCATCAGGGGTCGCCACAGTGGAATGAACCCCCAACTATTCCAGCATGTTTCACAAAGCGGATACCCTTCCACCAGCAACCCAGTACTGAGAAAACACCCATACACACTCATTCTCTCTCTCACACACACACACACACACACACACACACACACACACACACTACGGCCAATTTAGTTCATCGGATCGTTTGGGATAAAGCAGCAACACACACTGCGTCAGTCTGTCAGTCAGTGAACTCTCCATAGTGTTGAACAGACAGACGCTCGCTCTATGACCCCGGTCTGGCTGAACTGAGGACAGTTTTCATTTCTGGGTCAGCTGTACTGTTTTTAAAGGTATGTGTACTTGAACTTGGTGAACGGCCTCTTCACATGCCCGCTGGAGTGTTGTAAAGCACAGGAGTCAGACTCAGCTCCTGGAGAGCCGCAGCTCTGCTCCAGCCCTGATCAAACACAGCTGATCCACTAATGGAGGTGTTCAACAGGCTGTGTCTCAGTGTGTTCTTCAGCGGTCCCGCGTCCTCCTGTTCTCCTGTAACGTCATCATCTTCAGTTCCAAACCAAGACCGTGTGTGTGTGTGTATGTGTGTGTGTGTGTGTGCACTCTTCTGTTGATAAGAATGGCTTTATCCAGCATGTTCAAATAAATTATTAAAAAAGCAGAGAATGATGCTCACACACACACACACACACACACACACACACACACACACACACACACAGATCTGAATGCTGAGCTGCTGCCCCCTGCTGGAGTACTGGCGCCACTACACATGTAGATCTGCATTAATCTACATTCAGCACATTCAGAACTGGGGGAGAGCATGGCAGCGTGTGTGTGTGTGTGTGTGGTTGTGTGTGTGTCCCACTATTTAACACTTCATTCAGCATCCCTCCTGCTCAGCGTTTCACAGCGCCGACGATCGCAGCTCTTCCAGCAGCGGTGTCAGACTGAGCTCCTGGAGGCCGCAGCTCTGCTCCAGCACACTCACCTGGAGGATTCACACAAGCCTGAAGGACTGTGTGTGTTTAATCAGGGTTAAAGCTGAACTGTGCAGAGCTCCAGGAGCCGAGTTTAACCTCAGCGGCTTACAGTATAACATGATGTCAGGAAAGGGTTAACAGCAGACGAATGAACAGAGAAACGGTGTAATAACTCAGAGTGTTTATTAAAGGGATTTATGAGGTGAATGCGCGTGACATTAGCACAGGCACACACAAATACTGCATCATTCATCAACACAGAGCATCAGACAACACACCGTCACATCAATACACAGGAAACAGGACTGTGAACGCTGTGAGGACCATAAACCAAGAGGCTCAGGGTAAAACACGCTGACAAACATGAAACTCCATCATATCAAATAAATAAGATGATCAATCAGACACACACAATCATAATCAATCAGTGAGCCGGCAGAGGAAGCGCTCGGACTGATCAGGAATAGCCTGATGTTCAACTCTTTAACATATTCAGGACAGACGAGAGGATATTAAAAGCTGAATATAAAACTACAATATGATATAAACGTCTACAAACTGCACTGCTCTCTCCAGATAATCATGAAGAGGAAAAAAACACAGATAAATCCACACGTTCAGTCATCAGACAGCCAGCAGCAGAGTCTGAGTGAAGAATCAGAGCGACGGACAGAAACGACTCACTGATTCAACTGATTCAACCAAGACGAATCGGTTCACCAGAGAGACTCAAACTAGGCTGCTGCTGTTTCTGTGGACAATTCAATATCCTTAAATAACTACAATAAAGCACATTTTCACAATGTCACCGATTATAAGGCACATATTCCACACATCCACACAACAACAGACAGAAGTGACCATTTTAGGCCTCCGTCACTGAGTAAAGCGGCGTGCTTCTGTTCTCAACATGGCTGCTTATTAACATGGCTTGACTGTGGATGTTTATAGATGTGCATAAGGGCTGTGTGTGTGTGTGTGTGTGTGTGTGTGCAGTGGTGATCTTCTGAGTTCTGCAGAGCAGCTGATGGTTGTTGTTGTTCCGCTGTGCCGCTTCATCAGTGTGTATGCTCAGTAATGGACACTGGTCAGCATCTGCAGTGTGTGTGTGTGTGTGTGTGTGTGTGCGTGTGTGTGTGTGTGTTTCAGGTCTGCCTCTGCATGCCGGGCGAGCGCAGCTCCTCCTCTTCCTCCTGGACGGGCCGTGGCGGTGGGTAGTTGGGCTGATAGTAGG
>NC_133194.1:95000-107500 GCF_049306965.1 Danio rerio | reverse complement strand
CACACACCATCATCACACTGAAGACCACACACACACACACACCATTATATATATAGCGTGTGTTGATAACATCCTCGTTTATATAGACGCCGTCAAACATTCAGCCCAGATGCTCAGACACAGATGAATATCCTCCTACAGGTCACATGACAGTGACAGGAGATCCGCTTCCCTGATGCTGTGAGGAGGACGCTGCAGGTGTTCAGTGTTCAGCGGTGATGTACAGCCTCTACTGCTGCGCTCGCGTACACCAGCTCTCATACAGCTCTACATGTACACTGCATTTCTACATTTCTCCTCGTCATACACACACAGCACGGGTTTGAGGACACAGAACACAGATTTCCCTGCGGTTCCCCCCCCATGTGTTAATGTGGGTCCCTGAGACTGAGTCAGGGAGTCGACTGAGCGGTCCATTACCAGAGGGCCTCTGATGGAGCGTCCGCTGGGCCCTGGAGGACCAGGAGGCCCCTGAGCACCGGGAACACCAGCGTCCCCTACTGGACCAACAGGACCCTGCACACACACACACACACACACACACACACACACACACACACAATCACACTTATGATTTGGTCAGATGTCAGTGAGGTGCATTATGGGTAATACTGTACCACAGGGCCGGGTTCACCACGATCTCCTCGAGCACCTCTGATCCCAGGACCTCCCTATCTCACACACACACACACACACACACACACACACAGTCAGTTACTGATGTCTGAATAATGGTGATGATGCTGATGGTGATGAAGGCTGTACCGGGGGTCCGGCGGGTCCAGGGGGGCCTTTACTGTCCTGAGTGCAGGTACAGGCACGCGGCAGAGACGGACAGTCAGCTTCCTTCCTCTGCAAACACACACACACACACACACACACACACACACACAGTGAAAAGACAAAGGTACTGAACCGGTTAACTCTTAGCGTGTGATGCTAACTGTGGGCTGTGTGGTTCATCTTGGCTGTTTAGCACGCTAGGCTAGTGTGGTGTGACTCGGTGGCGGTGCAGTGAGCTGCACTGGAGCAGGCGGAGGATGACAGAGATGCAGTGATGCTCAGATGCAGGTGATGAGCGGGAATGATCAGAGCTGCTGATGGGGGATATGCAGGAGCGTAACGCCAGTGTGTAAACGGCTTTTCATCTCGCTTTACGGTTGAACAGCTGAAGAACGGCGGATGAGCTGACTATATCCTGATGACAGCACGAGCA
The DNA here is from genome assembly GCF_049306965.1 of Danio rerio. Lineage (NCBI taxonomy): Eukaryota > Metazoa > Chordata > Actinopteri > Cypriniformes > Danionidae > Danio > Danio rerio. Next base: position 106,284 of record NC_133194.1, on the reverse strand, counting down.
GATCATCTGTCCAGCAGAGGAGTATCACTCTGAGGAGAAGCACTAGCTCTACATATAGCTCACTGACCACAGCAGGGACAGAGTCATCATCATCATCATCTTCATCATCAAGCTTCTACAGTTTACAGAACACCACCCGTACAGCAGGGGGCGCTGCAGTCTGCCCATACAGTCTGACCAGAGGAGGCAGCAGACTCTGACAGATACAGCTTCACTTCTGATGTCCTGTAGGAGGCGCTGTTCCCAAACATCACACAATTACACACACACACACAAACACTCTCTCACACTATTACACATACACACACACACACTATTACACACACACACACTCTCTCTCTCTCACCAGGCTGGGCAGCTCGCAGCATTTGTCCCGTCGAGCCCATGATGTGCTGCAGACGATATCAAAGGACTGCAGCTGAAACTGAACACACACACACACACACACACACACACACACACAGTGTTATTTTAACCGTTCCACAGTGTTTATGTATGAGCTGTCTTTGATCTCTCTTTCTCTCACACACACACACACACCGGGGCAGAGTTGTCTTTGGAGCCTCTGGAGCGGACGGTGCGGCCCAGGACCTCCAGGCCGTCAGTGCTGATGTTTCTGGCTGCGTTTACAGGCTTCTCCCCTGCAGAGCGGCAGTCCACCATCACCGCTGCAGACGTCTTGCTGACCGCAATGTGCAGCTGCGCACACACACACACACACACACACACACAGAGAGAAAGCATCACACAGAGAGAAAGCATCACACACAGAGATTGTTTTCTTCATACACACACACACACACACACACACACACACACACACACACACAGAGAAAGCATCACACACAGAGATTGTTTTCTTCATACACACACACACACACACACAAACAGACATACACACACACACACACACACACACACTCTTGTGTATGTAGTTTATGAGGACTAGTTTATAAGCCGCTGGTCATAAGCCCCTCCCCCACCCCTACAGCTGCAGCACCACTGGCATTGGTGTGTGGGAAACTCTGACTAACGGTGCAGTAAAAAGGGGGCGGGGTTAAAACAATTAGGCTTTAAAAGCCAGCTGATGTCTGATCTACTGATGATGTCTGATCTGATGATGTCTGATCTTCTGATGATGTTTGATCTGCTGATGATGTCTGATCTTCTGATGATGTTTGATCTGCTGATGATGTTTGATCTGCTGATGACTGATCTGCTGATGATGACTGATCTGCTGATGATGACTGATCTTCTGATGATGTTTGATCTGATGATGTCTGATCTGCTGATGTCTGATCTGCTGATGATGTCTGATCTTCTGATGATGTTTGATCTGCTGATGATGTTTGATCTGCTGATGACTGATCTGCTGATGATGTCTGATCTTCTGATGATGTTTGATCTGATGATGTCTGATCTGCTGATGTCTGATCTGCTGATGATGTCTGATCTTCTGATGATGTTTGATCTGCTGATGTCTGATCTGCTGATGATGTCTGATCTGCTGATGATGTCTGATCTGCTGATGACTGATCTTCTATTGGTCCACGCTGTCATGTGATGTGATTTCAGAGGTCAGAGGTCAACACGCTTGAACTATGGACAGCAGCGGCAGTGTTTCCGGTCTGCTGCGTTCGCTTGTGTCTGACTGTACCGGCGCTGTCACACCACTGGTCGGTTCATTTGGTCTGGATCAGGAGCAGCACATGATGCGTTGCAGCACAGTTCTGCTGGTGCTGGCTCCTCTTCACACTGACTGCTGTGGTCTGAACCAGTTGAAAAGAACCAAAATGCAGTCATGTGACAAAGCCCACATCGCTGATTGGCCGGATGTTGTTGAACATGTTTCCTGAGCTGCTTATCGGTTGGCCAGAATCGATTGCTGCAGACAAAAGTGAACAGCGGACGGGGGAGGAGGGCGGTCGGGAAGGGGGATCAGTAAAATGAGGTGCTGGATCCGGATCCGCGGATTACAGGGACAAGAGACCTGTCCTCATAAACCTGCTGAACAGAGCACTAGTGAACCACACACACACACACACACACACACACACACACACTGACCTTGTGGAAGCTGCCGTAGAACAGCTTCTGTATCTCGGCTCCCTCAAACGTGACGGTCTGGAAGTCTCCTTTATAGTCAGTGTTGAAGAAGGTTAGGGTCTTCCCTGCGACTGAACACACACACACACACACACACACACACACACACACGCACGCACACGTTATCTGCTCGCTCCACTAGCTTCATATCAAGAGACGTCCTCTCACTGCTCCATTAGCATTAACACTCCGCTAGCTAACGCTGCCGGCTCTGCACTCTGACACCGGCACACGCGTGTTAACATCTCCCGTACACTCACGTCACGCTCACTTACTGTCCAGAATGACGCCTACTAAGGGCTCGTTGCTGCTGTTGAGAATTTCCCACAATGCAAAGGGCTCCGGGGGCGTTTCGGGCAGCAGGCGGAACAGCATGGAGATGGTGTAGTCAGACGGCAGACCCTCAGGGTGGAGGAACCTGCGGAGCACAGCGGACGCTCACACACACACACACACACGGGGAACACTGCTGATGTGTGTGTGTGTGTGTGTGTGCGTGTGTGTGAGCTCCACCTGGTGGGCTGTGTGAGCAGTGCGTCTCTGGCCAGTCTGTAGCTGCTGTAGCTGTTGAAGGTTCCCGGCTCCAACGACACGCCGTCCACACTACTGTACAGGTGCTCCACCAGCCCGAACATCTCCATCATGCGGAAGCCTGAACACACACACACACACACACACACACACACACACACCACACACACACACTCCTGCAGAGCTCTACAACCAGCAGCTGCTATCACAATTCAACTGTATGTCTGACCTCTCAGACTTGTAGGTTAGGGTTTATGAGTGTGTGTGTGTGTGTGTGTGTGTGTGTGTGTGTGTGTGTGTGTGTGTGTGTACCTGGTAGAGTGCTGCCGCTCATGGGTACAGAAGGACACGCTGCAAACAACAACAGAAAGACGTCACACACAAACACACTCACGTGTGCACACATGATCACACACACTCATGTATGCAAGCATGCACACACACACACACACTCACACACACACACACACACACACACACACTTACACACAGAGACACACACACACACACACACACACTTACACACAGAGACACACACACACACACACTTACACACAGAGACACACACACACACACTCACTGGCTGAGGCTGCTTCACAGACGAAGGTGATGAGCTTCTCCTCGATGTTGCGGAAGGCGTCGAGGTCGTCCACAAAGAACACGTGTCTGTCTCCGGGGCGACTGGCGATGCTCAGCAGCTCGCCGTAATCCGCGTCCGCGAACCCGATGGCGAACACGATGTAGCCTGCGACGTGACAGCGGTAAACACACGTGTGTATGCTGCTGGAGGTGTGTGTGAGTGCGTGTGTGCGTCTGTGTGTGTGTAAGTGTGTGTCACCTTCAGCCTGGAGCTCCTGGGACACCTGCAGCACGTCGTCCTGGGAACGGCCGTCTGTCAACACCACCAGCACTTTAGGCACGCCCCTTCTGGCCCCGCCCACCGGCGCAAACACAGAGTCCTTCACATGCTTCATGGCTCGGCCTGCAGAGGTCAGAGGTCACTGTTGCACTGCTGTGTGTGTGTGTGTGTGTATGTTTACAGTGACGGTGTGTGTGCAGAGGTGGGCGGAGTCTCCAAAATCTACACTCGAGCAAAGATAACAATCTTAAATGGTACTGGAGTAAGAGTGAAGAGTGTCTGATGGAAACATGACTGTTACTCACACACACACACACACACACACACACACACACACACAGCTCGCATTCTGCCGTATTTTACTCTCCCGCTTTCATCCTGTGAAGCTGTTTTCCTGTATTTTCAGTCTTCCTCTGATACTGCTGGGGGCGCTCCTGGCTCTTGAATGCGAGTGTTCTGCGCTTCTCTTTGTTTGGGCATGAAAACACTTTAAATACAGATAAAACAGCCGGATTGCCTCTCCTTTCATCACAGGTGCCGTCTCCTGTCGTCTGCAGTCTTCATCAGTCCTGTAGCGCTGCAGGACTCAGCTGGGCTCTGGGTGTGTGTTTGTACAGACAGACGCTGAATGATGACGCATTAATGACCTGATTCTGTTCATTGATTACAGCTATTCATCTGAATGATCTGAGCTGTCTGCTGATGTATCTGCTGCTGATGTTCAGTATTTACTTGTTTATTTGTAAATAATAATAATAATAATGACGTTACTGACCGTCTCACTCTCACTCACAGCCCAGAGGAACACAGCCAGTCAACACAGGGGGGTCCCTTAATTTCACAATCCACTGTTGACTGGTGTGCTTTACACTGTGTGTGTGTGTGTGTGTGTGTGTGTGTGTGTGAGACCTGTCTTGGTGTTTCCTCCTTTATAGCTGACCCTCTGGATGGCGGTGAGCAGCTCCTCTTTGCTGCTGTGTGAGCTGAGGCTGAACTCTGTGCGCGCGTCGTCACTGAACTGAGCGATGGCCACCTGACAACACAGCATCACACCTTAGCGGAGGACAGCTGGAGATGACCAGAGAGTGTGTGTGTGTGTGTGTGCGCGCTGCTCACCTGAGTCCCGTCCGGCCCGATCTGATCCAGAGCTCCAGCCGTGCTGTGCAGGAAGCGGATGATCTTCTGGAAGTTATCGTCTCCGATACTCCACGAGCCGTCCACCAGGAACACCAGATCAGCTTTAGCAGCTCGACACACTGACGCACACACACACACACACACACACACACACACACATGAAGCATCCGTGCTCCTCTTACGTGCGCTGCTGTTCTTGTGCTGCTGTACCTTCTTTAGTGGCGGGCAGGGTAGGCGGAGGGGCGGAGCTGCTGGCGATGGTGGGTGGAGCCGTGCTCACAGGAACTGCACACACACACACACACACACACACACACACACACACATGATGATGACGAGTGTTCACTGCTGGATCAGTGATCGTCTGCCTGCGCAGCTTTAGCTGAGGGAGATGACCATCACACTGGCTCTGCAGACCTCATGTTCAGCAGCACACACGCACACACACACACACATGCACACACACACACACTTACGCGTCCTCTCGGTGGTGCTGACGGCGGGGCCCTCGGTCTCCTGCAGCTGTGTGTGAACACTGATGCTGTACTGTGTGTTCGGGCTCAGCTCACTGAAGCAGTGTCTGGAGGCGGAGCCTGGCAGCCTCATTTCCTGTTTCTCACCATCTGAAAGAGTGGAACATGCTGAAAACCCGAAGACTGACCTGTCTGTGTGTGTGTGTGTGTGTGTGTGTGTGTGTGTGTTTATCTGTCAGCTGCGCACACACTCACGGAGCTGCGGCTGCAGGACGAGGCGGTACTGGCTGGCGTGGCGGTGCGGCTGCCACTGCACACACATGCTGGTCGCCCGCACCTGATAACTGCTGAGGTTACTGACGCCCAGATACACTGCAGACACACACACACACACACAGAGATGGTCAGAAGAGCAGATGGCAGTCTCTATCACACACACACACACACTCACACACACAGAGATGGTCAGAAGAGCAGATGGCAGTCTCTATCACACACACACACACACTCACGTGTCTGTGCGCGTCCGCTCAGGGCGTCGCTGGAGCCGGTGGTGTAGGTGGCGATGACCTTAACGCTGTACTCGGTGCCGCTCAGCAGGTTGACGATCAGCATGGTGTTCACATCGTCACCCACAAATGTCTCCAGAGCACGCCCACCTGCAGGGGTCAGAGGTCACCTTTACAGGAAGTCAAAGCTGTTTGCGGGAGGTCAGAGGTCAGGGGGTGTGGTCTGTACCTGTCGTGGGCTGGTAGACGATCCTGTAGCCCATGGTCGGCGAGGGCGGAGCAACCCAGCTGATGCGGAAACGGTTATACCACTGCTCCGACACACGCAGACCACTGGGGGCAGACAGAGGCACTGCGGGAACACACACGCACACACACACACACACACATGCACACACACACACGCACGCATGCACATGCACACACACACACACACATGAACACACATGCACGCACACACACAAACATGCACACACACACACACACACCTTAATTATATGTTTTAACGTGTGTGTGTGTGTGTATTAAACGTGTGTTTTATGAGGGTGTGTGTGACCCGGGGCTCGCTCACGTGTGCGGGCGATGCGTGTGATTGGTGGAGATTCTCCGTCGCTGTACACCGCACACACACTCACGCGGTACTCAGTGTCTGACAGCAGAGGCTGCAGCAGCACCCAGCTCTGACCTGCAGGAACCATCGCCTACACACACACACACACACACACACACACAGAAATAGACTGTTTTCACCATGTCTCATCAGATGAGTGTGTGTGTGTGTGCGCGTGTGTGTGTTACCGTCTGCTCTGCACGATCTCCTCGTGTGCTGATGTACGACACGCGGTACTGACGCGCACTCGGGCCCGCAGGGTCCCACGACACACGCATGCTGTAGGTGGTCACATCACTGAGCTGCAGGTTCCTGACGGCCAGACGCTGCGCTGCACACACACACACACACACATTAACACACCTTAAAACACACTCACATTGTGTGTGTGTGAGGGTCAGTGAGGTCTGACTGATGTGTGTGTGTGTGTGTGTGTGTGTGTGTTTACTCTGTTTACCGGCTGGTGTCGTCCGGGCGCTGGTCGTAGCCACTGTGGTTGTTCTGGCAGCTTTAATCAATCAGAGACAGTAATTAACCCTCCACTGACGAGCAGATCATCACACACACACACACACACACACACACACACACACTGACCTGTGGTCTCGCTCAGCTCCACCGGCTCGCTCTCGGACTCGTCTCTGTAAATGGCGGACAGAGAAACCTCATATTCAGTGTTGGGCTGCAGCGCCGAGAGGAGGAACCGCTCTGAGTGATCATTGATGAGCACCTGCACACACACACGCACACACACACACACGCACACACACACGCACACACACACACACAAACACACACTGGTCAGACCTCACCTCACTGAATAAAACACTAAATAAAGGTTGTAGAGTAGTCGGCGCTGGTGGTGTAGTGGTGAGTGTGTCGGCACGTGCGCTCTGCTCCTCACGGTGACCCGAGTTTGATTCCCGCCTCGCGATGCAGTGCTGACCCCCCCCCCCTGCTCCCCACGCTCTCCTGTCAGTACTCTACACTTCCCAATCCATCACAGGTGGACACCCGAGAACACAATTACAGTGTGTGTGTGTGTGTGTGTGTGTGTGTGTGTTCACCTCTTTAGTCTCTCCTCCAGCCGCTGGTCTCCAGGTGAGTCTGTAGAAGGTGACGTCAGGTGCGGGGTGGGTCCAGGTGACCCTGAAGCTCTCGCTGGACACCTCACTGGAGCGCAGGTTCATCGGGGCCGGAGCCAACGCTGCACGACAGCACAACACACACACTCAGCAGAACAGCACAACACACACACTCAGCAGAACAGCACAACACACACACTCAGCAGAACAGCACAACACACACACTCAGCAGAACAGCACAACACACACACTCAGCAGAACAGCACAACACACACACTCAGCGGAACAGCACAACACACACACTCAGCGGAACAGCACAACACACACACTCAGCAGAACAGCACAACACACACACTCAGCGGAACAGCACAACACACACACTCAGCGGAACAGCACAACACACACACTCAGTGGAACAGCACAACACACACACTCAGCGGAACAGCACAACACACACACTCAGTGGAACAGCACAACACACACACTCAGCAGAACAGCACAACACACACACTCAGCGGAACAGCACAACACACACACTCAGCAGAACAGCACAACACACACACTCAGCGGAACAGCACAACACACACACTCAGCAGAACAGCACAACACACACACTCAGCGGAACAGCACAACACACACACTCAGCGGAACAGCACAACACACACACTCAGCGGAACAGCACAACACACACACTCAGCGGAACAGCACAACACACACACTCAGCGGAACAGCACAACACACACACTCAGCGGAACAGCACAACACACACACTCAGCGGAACAGCACAACACACACACTCAGCGGAACAGCACAACACACACACTCAGCGGAACAGCACAACACACACACTCAGCGGAACAGCACAACACACACACTCAGCGGAACAGCACAACACACACACTCAGCGGAACAGCACAACACACACACTCAGTGGAACAGCACAACACACACACTCAGCAGAACAGCACAACACACACACTCAGCAGAACAGCACAACACACACACTCAGCAGAACAGCACAACACACACACTCAGCAGAACAGCACAACACACACACTCAGCGGAACACACTCTCTGTTTTCATGCATATATACAGCAGACGCGGGGTTCTGCACTGGCACTCTGAACGCAGACCCTATGTGTGTGTGTGTGTGTGTGTGTGTGTGTGTGTGTGTGTGTGTTCTCACAGGTGGTGAAGGTGTTTGTGAGCGGCTCCGCCTGGCCCTCCGCGTACACTGCGAAGATGGCGATGGTGTATTCGGTCACTGCGCTCAGGTTACGCAGCTCCACTGTGCTGACCACGCCCACCTCAGCCTGAGGTCAACGCAGGGTCAAAGGTCACAGGTCAAGTACACTCATATGAACAGCCCGGGTCAATGAGAGACACACACACTCACCTGATTGGTCTCCACGGCGTCCGTCTTCACATATACAATTTTGTGACCTTTGACCTGTGGAGAGGGCGTGTCCCAGGTCAGTTTAGCGGAGCTGTGTGTGACGTCTGAGATGCGCAGGTTACGTGCAGGAGTCAGAGGAACTGAGAGAAACACACATACACTCACTTCATTAAAACACACAGACACGTAACGATGTGTGACACCACTGAATAACCCATACACACAGCCCTGGCACAGCATCATGGGTAATGTAGTGTTTCTGCACACACTCCACAGCTAAAGAACAGTCTGAGGACTCACGCGTGGTCTCCTGCGCAGTCATGGGGTCGCTGGCGTCCTCCCCGTACAGAGCGTAAACCGTCACCGTATATTCAGTAGCAGGAGTTAAACCGTCCAGATCAACCTGAGTCACAGAGTCAGCCACTTTCAGCTGTAACACACACACACGCGCGCACACACACACACACACACACGCACACACACGCACACAGCACAGTAAACAGGCGTCACTGTAGGCACTAGACAGAACAGTTGCGATCACTCTTCTTCACCTCCTTCTCGTCAGCGGCGTCTCCCTCCGTCAGTGGTGCATACAGGATCATGTACCCAGAGGCCCCTTCAGCCTCTCGCCAGCGCACACGCATAGTGCTGTGTGTGACGTCCTGCAGCTGCAGACTGCTGACCGTCGGCAGCACCACTGACACACACACACACAACAGTTATGTTATGCAGATTTATGAACAGATGGTATAAACGGAAGTTATGGTCAGATGTCACTTTCAGATGTTGTAATCAGATGATATGGTCAGATGTTATGATCAGATGATATGGTCAGATGTTATGATCAGATGATATGATCAGATGTTATGATCAGATGTTATGGTCAGATGATATGATCAGATGATATGGTCAGATGTTATGATCAGATGATATGGTCAGATGTTATGATCAGATGATATGATCAGATGTTATGATCAGATGTTATGGTCAGATGTTATGATCAGATGTTATGGTCAGATGATATGGTCAGATGTTATGATCAGATGTTATGGTCAGATGTTATGATCAGATGTTATGGTCAGATGATATGATCAGATGTTATGATCAGATGATATGGTCAGATGTTATGATCAGATGATATGGTCAGATGTTATGGTCAGATGATATGATCAGATGTTATGGTCAGATGTTATGATCAGATGTTATGGTCAGATGATATGATCAGATGATATGGTCAGATGTTATGATCAGATGATATGGTCAGATGTTATGATCAGATGATATGATCAGATGTTATGATCAGATGTTATGGTCAGATGTTATGATCAGATGTTATGGTCAGATGATATGGTCAGATGTTATGATCAGATGTTATGGTCAGATGTTATGATCAGATGTTATGGTCAGATGATATGATCAGATGTTATGATCAGATGATATGGTCAGATGTTATGATCAGATGATATGGTCAGATGTTATGATCAGATGTTATGGTCAGATGTTATGATCAGATGATATGGTCAGATGATACGGTCAGATGTTATGATCAGATGATATGGTCAGATGATATGGTCAGATGTTATGATCAGATGATATGGTCAGATGTTATGATCAGATGTTATGGTCAGATGATATGGTCAGATGTTATGATCAGATGTCATGGTCAGATGTTATGGTCAGATGTTATGGTCAGATGTTATGGTCAGATGTTATGATCAGATGATATGGTCAGATGTTATGGTCAGATGATATGGTCAGATGTTATGATCAGATGATATGGTCAGATGTTATGATCAGATGTTATGGTCAGATGATATGGTCAGATGTTATGATCAGATGATATGGTCAGATGTTATGATCAGATGTTATGGTCAGATGATATGGTCAGATGATATGGTCAGATGTTATGGTCAGATGTTATGGTCAGATGTTATGGTCAGATGTTATGGTCAGATGATATGGTCAGATGTTATGGTCAGATGTTATGATCAGATGTTATGGTCAGATGTTATGATCAGATGTTATGGTCAGATGTTATGGTCAGATGATATGGTCAGATGATATGGTCAGATGTTATGGTCAGATGTTATGGTCAGATGTTATGATCAGATGTTATGATCAGATGTTATGGTCAGATGTTATGGTCAGATGTTATGGTCAGATGTTATGATCAGATGTTATGGTCAGATGTTATGGTCAGATGTTATGATCAGATGATATGATCAGATGTTATGATCAGATGTTATGATCAGATGATATGGTCAGATGTTATGGTCAGATGTTATGATCAGATGATATGGTCAGATGTTATGATCAGATGTTATGGTCAGATGATATGGTCAGATGTTATGATCAGATGTTATGGTCAGATGTTTTGGTCAGATGTTATGATCAGATGTTATGGTCAGATGTTATGGTTAGATGATATGGTCAGATGTTATGGTCAGATGTTATGATCAGATGTTATGATCAGATGTTATGGTCAGGTGTTATGGTCAGATGTTATGATCAGATGATATGGTCAGATGATATGGTCAGATGTTATGGTCAGATGTTATGATCAGATGATATGGTCAG
>NC_133194.1:85000-90000 GCF_049306965.1 Danio rerio | reverse complement strand
CACACACACTATTACACATATGTATACAAAAACACACAAGCATAAGAACACACACATGTTCTTGTGGTTGCAGGATACATAGATCCACATGACACACACTCACTCACTCACACACACACACACACACACACACCTGCAGAGCCGTGGGCCACAGAGACTCAGGCAGAGATGGATTATTGTGCGAGTGCAGACATGCAGAGAATCTGAGCTGTGCATGAGGAGCAGATACTGACGGAGAACAGACACAGTTACACACACATACACACACACACACACTAACACAGCGGCGCTGAGGGCTTACACACAGAACACACTCCTCACACTCTTATCACCGCCTCATACCGCACTCGAACCCAAACCTGCAGAAACACAGATGGAGAGCAGACAGCGGCTGGAGATTTACAGACCTGTTCCTCTCTCAGCGGATCAAGCCTATAATCACACTCCTTATAAAGCACGCACGCACACACTCACACACACACACACACACACACGCCGTCACTTTCACCATAATGTCACGTTTCAGAGCCAGAGCCTTCCAAACCTCTGTTTAAGCTGGAAACTAAATACAGCAGCAGAGGATTACAGGCCTGCTTATAGAAACACACACACACACACACACACACACACACACACACTCACAGAGAGACTGCAGCCGCTACACAACTGAGCCATGTCACAGCTCACACATACTGACACTAATAACACAACAAACACAACTCACACCAATAACACACCCGACACTGTAACACACACCCGACACTGTAACACACACCTGACACTGTAACACACACCTGACACTGTAACACACCTGACACTGTAACACACACCCGACACTGTAACACACACCCGACACTGTAACACACACCTGACACTGTAACACACACCTGACACTGTAACACACACCTGACACTGTAACACACACCTGACACTGTAACACACACCTGACACTGTAACACACACCTGACACTGTAACACACACCTGACACTGTAACACACACCTGACACTGTAACACACACCCGACACTGTAACACACCTGACACTGTAACACACCTGACACTGTAACACACACCTGACAGTGTAACACACACCTGACACTGTAACACACCTGACACTGTAACACACACCTGACACTGTAACACACACTCAGGTCTCAGCAGTGTTGTGCAGAGATGTTCTGTCTGTAGGGCACTGCAGTTTTGGGTTTCTCCCCTGAACAGTCTGACGGTGCTCCTGAGCTCCTCTTCTGGTCAGTGATGCGGTGTGCATTACTGCTGTGTTCCTCTTCCTGGGTCTGATCTCCTCTAGCAGGGGTTTCAGCTGTGTTATAGAGCAGCTCTGCGGTTAACAGCGGTCACCTGCTGAATACCTGACTGAGCAGTGAGAGGATCTGAACAGGACTAAATCATGCACACTGAGTAAAGCGCTTCACCTGCCTTCACTAATGTGTCAATCACGTCCCGAAAGAGGAATAACCCGACTGTATGAGCGAGCGCAGAGCTCCTGCAGCAGCGTCTCCTCCTCAGTAACTGCAGTAGTTCAGTGGAGGTGATGATGTACCTGGAGAAGGTGAGCTGCTGTCATCATGTGTTCAGCTGGAGGTGGGCTGCGGGTGTGGAGCTCTGCATCAGTGTGGTGTTTCTCACAGCTGTCAGAGTTTCACCTCCACATCATCGACACTGATCAACTGCCCACTTCTGTTCCTCCATCAGTTCAAGATAACGGGAGTCACTACAGAAACGGCAGTCTCCGGCCGGCCGCGGCTTCTGTTTCTGAATGTCTGTAGTAATGATGGCGGAGATTCACCAATCCAGCGTCTGGTTTAATCGAATCTTCTAAATGAACCGGTCGAGTTGCTGTGAAACGGTTTGCGTCTTCAGTACTATCATGATAAACCCATATCCTGAGTTATTCAGTCACTAGAACAGTACACGGACTCATCTGCGCTGAAGAACACACCTGATGATGATGATGATGATGATGATGATGATGATGATGATGATGAGTGGAGCCGACTGTCTGTTCTCTCGCAGTGCGCTCTCTCATTGAGTGTGTGATTCGCCTGACTGAGCTCACGGTTATTCCACAGCATATTTAGCCATGAGGCAGAGTAAACACACACTCAAATAATGAGCTCGTGTGTAGCTGATGCGCTACAGAAGAGGAATATCACACACACACACACACACACACACACACACACACACACACACACACACACACACACTACTGACAACCCCATACTCTCACTAACACAACTGGCACAGCCATCATATGGAACACACACACACACACTCACACACACACATACACACACACACACACACGCCATCATCTTACCACACACACACACCCTTTTTAAAATACTTGAGTTGTTTACGAGCGGCGTCTCTCTAAATGAAGCCTGGCTGAGACCCAAATGGGTTTCAGTGAAGAAATAAAGCTTTATGAGGGAGTCTGACTGATTTACGAGGACGATCGCTGAACGACCCGCAACACACGACACACTGCAGAACTGCTGCTGCACAACACATGAAGACATGGAGCTGTCAAACCTGGCAGAAACACACACACATGCAAACACACTCTCTCACACACACACACACACACACACTGCCGCTCCCTCATCTGCACTTGTGTGTCCGTGTTCCTGATGCTGCCATGCTGACCTGCGTCTGCGTCAGATGAAATCAGCAGTAATTCTGCATTTCTCCTGCTCCACCACAGCGCTCACCAATCTCGGTTCTGGAGGTCCGGTGCCCTGCAGGGTTCAGCTCCATCTGGCCTCAGCACGCCTGCCTGGGTGTTTCAGTTCACCCAGTAAGAGCTCGATCAGCTGTTCAGGTGTGTGTGATCAGGGTTGGAGCTAAACCTGCAGGACACCGGCCCTCCAGGAACAAGTGTGGTGACCCGCTCTCTCAGATCTCAGAGTGTTTCAGTGCTGGTCTGCAGTGTTGGGATGGCGGAGCGGCGCTTTACTCTGGTGAATCTCCATCTTACCGTCTGAGATCTCGGTGTCCTGATCAGCGCTGGAGTCCTGCTGCTGTACTGAGCCGACAGCACTCACCTGCTGAGATGCTGACACACACACACACACACACACACACAGACACACACACACACACACACACACACACACACACACACACACAGACACACACACACACACACACACACACACACACACACAGACACACACACACACACACACACACACACACACACACAGAGGTTTAACATCTTTAATTCAGTATGTTTGTGTCATCATTCAATACATCTGAAATACACTGCAGGATTATAATAAATAATCTGTGTATGATGACCCAGATATACTGAGCGGTGCCAAACCCAAACCCTGTTCTTTAAAATCTTCAGCACACAACACACAAACTAATACACCCGCACATCAGAACCAGCTGGCTCAGTGTGGAGAACACGAGGAGGAGGAGGAGGAGGAGGAGGTGGAGGAGGAGGTGGAGGTTTCTAAATGCACACTACAGCAGACTTTACTCAGGATCATTACTGCTTTTTAAATACCCGCATTATTAAACTGCTGCGTCAGTGAAGCGTTCCCCCTCTGCAATGCTGCCGCTCCGGTTCTCAACACTTGAAGGCGTGTAGGGACTGAAGACAGCAGTGCTGAAGTGTTTCAGGGGGATTCTGCCCCGTTCTTCCTGCAAACAAGTCTTAAAGTGAGCAACAGTACGGGCTCTTCCCTGCGTCATTCTGAGCACCGACACAACCCCAGACCAGGACAGAGCCGGGCTGCTGGACCTGCTGCTGGTGTCAGTCTGGATGATCCTCTTCTTCTTTGGTCTGGAGCACACGGCGTCCATTTCTCCCAGAAACACCTGAAACACTGCTTCATCTGAGCGCAGGACACGTCTCCACCGTGTGATGCTCCATCCCGGACGCCCAGAGCAGCGCTTGTGGACACTGTTAACATAGGGCTTCCTCTTGGCACAGTGCAGTGTCGGCTGGTGTTTGTGGATGTGACTCTGTATTGTGGAGCTTGACATGTTTGAGTCCTGAACCCATGTGCTGATCTGCTTATAGATGAATGAGGACTCTTGATGCAGCGCCCCCTGAGGGGTCGGAGGTCACGCTTGTTCAGCTCAGGCTTGCGCTCTTGTCCTTTACGCACTGAAACTCCTCCAGACTCCTTCAGTCTTTAATGCTGTTCTGCACTGTTGAAGGGGAAATCTCCACATGTCTTCCTCTCTCTCTCTCTGAGGAGCATTGTGTTCACACACTTCACTCATTTCCTCTCCTATCTGTGCTCAAACTGGAGATCCTCGACCCATCTCTGCTCCTACAGCACTAGAGCTTTCCTGATGAGCAGATCACCATCACCTGTGGACATCACCTGTGGACATCACCTGTGGACATCACCTGTGGACATCACATCTCATTCAGCAGATCACCTGATCACTGCTGTCTCTGCAGTGTGTTGAGCTCTGACTGACAGCAGAGGATGGAGATTCACTGAGCTGAAGATGAGCAGCTCAACAGCAGATCATGTGTGTTCATATCGTCTGATCTAACCCGAGTCAGAGTCCGTCTGAGTTCACTGCTCTCCTCTGCATCAGTGTTTTCAGTGCTGTGCAACCGTGTCTGATCTGGAGTTGTGGAAATATTGACAGAGCCGGGTCGACATCGTATAACCGCTGCATGCTGCGTGCCCTGAGCAGTGCAGGCCCCTGTTACTGTCACCACACACACACACACACACACACACACACACACACACACACACACACACACACACACACACACACACACACACACACACACACACACACACACACACACACACACACACACACACACACACACACTCTCTCTATCTCTCTCACCGGTGTATGTGCCCAGCAGGGCTTTACTGCGCTCGGCTCCTCTGACCGCCGTGATGTTCACTCTGTATTCTCTACTGCGGTTGAAGTTCTGGATGACGGCGCTGTTCTCAGAGTTACTGATCAGCAGCTCACGCTCATCTCCT
>NC_133194.1:65000-67500 GCF_049306965.1 Danio rerio | reverse complement strand
TGTGTGTGTGTGTGTGTGTGTGTGTGTGTGTGTGTGTGTGTGTGTGTGTGTGTGTGTGTGTGTATGAGGCTTCACGGTTCTCTATCTGTGTGTGTTTCAGGAGAGCGGTGTCGTAAAAATCCTCGCCTTGTTTGCCACCTTCCCTGAGTGTAAGTGTGTGTTTCTCTTCCCTTTGTGTGTGTGTGTGTGTGTGCGTGTGTGTTTGCCGAGTGTGTTTCTGAAGAGTGTGTGTGCTCCTCAGTGAAGAGCCACAACCCTCTGGTGCGAAACCTCAAGCTGTCCTTCAGTGAGGAGGACTTCGAGATGAAGAAGCTGCTGCTGAACCTGCTGGTGCTGCTGTCTGGAGATCTGGCAGCCCTGCAGGTCTCTACACACACACACACACACACACACACACACACACACACACACATACACACATACACACCATCATCATCATCAGACTGTGTTTAGCATGTGTGTGTTTAACGTGTGTGTGTTTAGCACAAGTGTTCAGTGTGTGTGTGTGTGTGTGTGTGTGTGTGTGTGTGTGTGTGTGTGTGTGTATCAGCTGTTTAAGGATGCGCGTGTGATGCTGAGTCTGCTGCTGCTGATGAAGCCGCCGCTGCACGCTGAGAGCCGCTGCAGCTGGAGCCGCAGCCAGCAGGAGGAGCTGCAGCTGCAGGCGCTGAGCACACTAAGCACACTCGCACCGCTCATGCTGGAGGAATACCTGAGCTGCCACGGCAACACCTGCCTGCTGCTGCTGCTGCACGGTACACACACACACACACACACACACACACACACACACACACACACACACACACTCTCTAGTTGTATCAGATTTGGTCTCCTGACCTAACCCTAACCTGCACTGCACCTGTCAGACACCTGCAGTGGGCGTGGTCACAGTCTCCATGGCAGCGGTGGGCGGGGCAGTCAGAAGGCTCAGGTACGCTGGTGTGTGCGTGTGCTGCGGGCGGTGGCGGCGGTGCAGCATCAGACGCTCCTGCAGGATCTGTGTGACCAGGGCTGCATTGGCCAACTGCTGGGTGAGTGACCAATCACACTGATCACACTGATCAATAACCCCGATCACACTGATCAACAACCCCGATCACACTGATCAATAACCCCGATCACACTGATCAACAACCCCGATCACACTGATCAATAACCCCGATCACACTGATCAACAACCCCGATCACACTGATCAACAACCCTGATCACACTGATCAACAACCCCGATCACACTGATCAATAACCCCGATCACACTGATCAACAACCCTGATCACACTGATCAACAACCCCGATCACACTGATCAACAACCCCGATCACACTGATCAATAACCCCGATCACAC
The DNA here is from genome assembly GCF_049306965.1 of Danio rerio. NCBI lineage: Eukaryota > Metazoa > Chordata > Actinopteri > Cypriniformes > Danionidae > Danio > Danio rerio. The sequence goes on along the minus strand of NC_133194.1, from coordinate 66,153 downwards.
TGATCAATAACCCCGATCACACTGATCACACTGATCAACAACCCCGATCACACTGATCAACAACCCCGATCACACTGATCAATAACCCCGATCACACTGATCAACAACCCCGATCACACTGATCAACAACCCTGATCACACTGATCAACAACCCCGATCACACTGATCAACAACCCCGATCACACTGATCAATAACCCCGATCACACTGATCAATAACCCCGATCACACTGATCAACAACCCCGATCACACTGATCAACAACCCCGATCACACTGATCAATAACCCCGATCACACTGATCAACAACCCCGATCACACTGATCAACAACCCCGATCACACTGATCAACAACCCCGATCACACTGATCAATAACCCCGATCACACTGATCACACTGATCAACAACCCCGATCACACTGATCAATAACCCCGATCACACTGATCAACAACCCCGATCACACTGATCAATAACCCCGATCACACTGATCAATAACCCCGATCACACTGATCAATAACCCCGATCACACTGATCAACAACCCCGATCACACTGATCAATAACCCCGATCACACTGATCAATAACCCCGATCACACTGATCAACAACCCCGATCACACTGATCAATAACCCCGATCACACTGATCAATAACCCCGATCACACTGATCAACAACCCCGATCACACTGATCAACAACCCCGATCACACTGATCAATAACCCCGATCACACTGATCAATAACCCCGATCACACTGATCAATAACCCCGATCACACTGATCAATAACCCCGATCACACTGATCAATAACCCCGATCACACTGATCAATAACCCCGATCACACTGATCAATAACCCCGATCACACTGATCAACAACCCCGATCACACTGATCAATAACCCCGATCACACTGATCAATAACCCAGATCACACTGATCAACAACCCCCTTGTGTGTGTGTGTGTGTGTGTGTGTGTGTGTGTGTGCAGGGGTGCTGCGCTGGTGCAGGCAGGAGCAGGATGACGGTGTGTGTCTGGAGATCCAGATGGATTGTCTGTTCATTCTGTGTGTGTTGTGTGACGGAGACGTGCACCGCAAGGTGAGGCAGAAGGACAGTGTGTGTGTGTGTTCATCTGTGTGTGCGTTTGTTCATCTGTGTGTGTGTGC
>NC_133194.1:55000-57500 GCF_049306965.1 Danio rerio | reverse complement strand
ATCATCATCATCATCATCATCATCATCATCATCATCGTCAGCATCATCATCATCATCATCAGCAGAATGTGTGCTGTGCTGAGTGAAAAGCTTGGTTACTGGCTCCAGACAGTGCGAACACAACGACATACAACAGCATACTCCCTAAAATCAGCAGGGTGTGAGACTGGCGGTGTTGGCATGTGCAGTGAACAGGCGTCTGCAGTGTTGTTTTAAGTGTGTGTTGATTATAGTGCAGTGCATGCTACACACTGATGGTGTGCAGTGAGGGGAATGGAAGAGTGTGTGTGGGGTGTGTTAGGTGTTCATCAGTCTGATAGGCTGGTGTCAGTCACCGGCATATTAGCAGTCAGAACTCGTGCATGACTGCACACGTTACGTTATTATGCTTTTTCAGAGTATTGTGCTGTACGCGTTTACATCTAAAAACTTCATTTCAATAAATGTCCTCTTTGAGCCAGCAGGTGGCAGTCTTTCACTTTTATTGTAAAGTGCAGATTGAACAAGTTTTATTAACATATATATATTTACTATTTCCCCAGTGTACATCACTACTGTAAGAAATGATCAGCGTTCGGCACATACTTTCAGTATTATCTCAGCTCGAACTGACCCAATCTAATTCTGCTCATATGACATGAACCTGCTCCTACACAGGTTTCAGCTACCAGAACAACAACTGTCAGAGGAGTTTTGAAGAACGAAACCATCCTGGATCATGCCAAATCCTCAACATCCAAATACAGCTAACTGTGATCCAGAACAGAGCCGAGCAATGCAGGAAACTGAATATAAACAACAGCAGATCAGGCAGAAGGTCAACATCAGCCTCGCTGATTCACCTGAACAAGCAAACATCAGACCAGTGTTCCAGACTGATGGACAGACTGAGCTGACAGTGACACGGGCCTCATCTTCTACCTGTGTCCTCTTCTTGGCTCCAGACTGCTGTTGTCTTTTCCCGGGCACAGAGCTGCAACTGGCATCAATTATGATCATAAGCTGCTCGAACTGCGGAAATCAATAGGCGCGCGCGTACGCGTGCACGGAAGAAAGTTACGTCACACAATTTACTTTCGTCCACCATGAAATGCATTTTATAAAGTTTATTTATCGACATTTGTCTAATATATTTTATTTACAATCACTTTATGCTAATATTACTAAATACATATTAATAACTTATTTTTGAGCAACTGAGATGCCCTCTCCGGAGTTGGTGCCCTACGCAAGTGGTGTGTGTGTGTGTGTGTCTGTGCATGTACAAGTGTGTGCGTGTGTGTTATCTCTAACTCCACGGCCACAGTACTGCAGGCACCCCCCCCCCCCCCCTCCCCATTGTCTGTAAGTGTGTGAGATGCCGGTGGTCGCGCTGTTCTTCCTCCCGCTGCTGATCGGTTCCTGCCGCGGAATCGATCACAATGAGACCGATCAGAGAGTTTTCCCGGTCATATCGATTAATTATCAGCATGTTCAGATGCCGTTCGAGATCTCGCTGTGGATTCTGCTGGCGTCGATCCTGAAACTGGGTGAGACACACACACACACACACACACACACACACACACACAATTAGGACAAAAGCTCCACTAACACGGTAGATTATTCTCAGTGTGTGACCGGCTGTGTGTATTAGCTGTGCTCTCTCTTAGTGTTGGAGACTGAAGTCAGCTTTACTGTCAGCTCAGCCTCATGTAGAGCTCACACAGAGAATCCAGAGCGATACTGTCAGACCCCAGAGCTGCAGACACACTACTGTCAATACAGCTACACATGTACGACAATGAGTACTAACATCTCAAGAGGACTGTGTAGTGTAGTGTTATGTCGTGTTAGTGTAGTGTTATGTTGTGTAGTGTAGTGTACTTCAGTGTAGTTTATGTTGGGTTAGTGACGCTGGGACTGTCAGCTTCTCTGCCCTCATGACTTTATCTGAGAGTCCAGCTGGACTGCTGTGTGTGTGAGGAGATAGTGACACACACACACACACACACACACACACACACACACACACACACACACACACACACAGCTACAGAAAGAGAGTTTGGATATAAAGTGCATCATCGGATGTTTTAACAACACTGTGTGTGTGTGTGTGTGTGTGTGTGTTTACTGAAACAGGAAGTCAGTCAGTTGTGTTTGAGGCTGGTTACACACACACACACACCGTTGCTGTTTCTTATGAGTGGTGTGTGTTGTGTGCTCGCCCACAGTAGAGGATGTAAACTTACACACAGAGCCTCTGATTGGCTGATGATGGTGTTCAGGCCGAGATGAAGATCTGCTGTCCGCTTATATGATCTGCCAGAAACACTGCAGTGTTAATTAGTGCTGGGCAACAGTTAATTATCCACATCCAGAATCAAAGTCTGTTTTCACGTCTTCATGTTGTCTCGTCTCATTGTCATCCGCTTACCCAGAGCCGGCTCACGACAGGGCAGTGTTCAAACTTATATATATGATAAATCACTTACATCTGTGTGTGTGTGTGTGTGTG
>NC_133194.1:5000-42500 GCF_049306965.1 Danio rerio | reverse complement strand
TGCAGACCGACAGAGACAACAGCAGAAGTGTAAATGCACAGCTACACGCGCGTTGCATGCGCCGTGGGTTACGCCGGTCACCTGACGCAGAAGTATAAACCAGGCTTTAGGGTTAGGGATATTGAATTCATCTCGTTGTTTTTATCTAACGACTCTTCTGTCTTTGGAATCGCTTGTTCTCTGGTAACTCTGTTTTGGCTGAGTGCAAAGATAAGCTAATATATTAATTAATGTGACGTACACTGATTCTGCACAGTGACTGATTGCTGACCTTTATCATATGAATGTATTGTCCGTTATACTGTTATAATGGCCATTATTGATTATTAAAACTGATATTCTGGAGGGTTATGGAGGCAGTTATAGTTAATCCCTGTTTTGTTATAAATATGCAGAGTGAAGATGACGCTCATATAAATATGCCGCTACACCAGGCTGTGTGGTGTCTTAATCATAATATCAAAATGAAACAAATTTGACTGGTATTATGTTTTGATTGTTTAGATAGTGAAACAGCGAGCAGGATGAGGAGAATGAGGTTATAAAGTGCTCGGTTCCCTTTGAAGATGTACCCATGCATCAGCAGTTTGTGTTATGTTTATTGTTGAATATAGGCTGAGTGAATAGTGTGTTGAATAAGCTAAATTGGCTGTAGTGTATGAGTGTGTGTGTGTGTGCGAATGAGCGTGTATGGGTGATTTCCAATACTGGGTTGTGGCTGGAAGAGCATCTGCTGCATAAAACATGCTGGAATAGTTGGCAGTTCATTCCACTGCGGCAACCCCTGATAAATAAGGGACTAATGTGAAGGAAAATAGATGAATGAATAGTGTATTTTTAAGAACTCAACAAATGTTTTTATGGACAGAATAGAGAGATTAAAGTTTGTATTTATTTATTTATTTATTTATTTCATATATTTGGCTTTTGTGTTTTATAAAATATGAATGGATAAAAATGTTGGACGTGCACAGACAGACAGCATTTTGATTGAATGTTGTGGGCCGCTCTGGCCCAAAATGCCAGGGCCGGTTTTTTGCCCCAGTCCAGCCCTGCTAGAGATCAACACTGCACAGGTAAACTGAGCTAGCGTGTTGTCATGGTTACGGTGAGTCGCTAGCGTTACACACAGACCTGCAGACGCACTGAGCCCAGTAGCCAATCCCAGGCCTTTCTGGTGAGCGTGTGATTGCAGGAGCCAATCAGAACAGCTGTAAGTGTTGGCGGGCTGATGTGTGAGCTGCATCAGGAGTGTGTGGAGCAATCCTTCACGAGCGCTCGACTGTAGATGCAGATCTCTCTTATTTAGATCTTAGTTTTAGTGTTGATTCATCCCAGAGCCCTCATCCCCCCTCATCCCACAGCCCCCTCGACCGCCTCACTGCCCTAACCGTCCTGCGTGTGTGTGTGTGTGTCAGATGGGTGGGTCGGGTATGGGATCATGTTAGTGAGAGGTCGGTGTTCTTTAATGCAGGTTTACCAGCAGGACCCCCCCCCCCCCCACACACACACACACACACACTGCTGCTGGCTCACTTGAGCTGAGTGTGTTTCTGCTGGCAGACGTGTCTGATGGGGACTGAGCAGCTGTAACACACTCAATCAGGACACACATCATGCAGTGTGTGTGCGGTCGGTCTTGTTCTGATGACTGTATGTGTGTGTTTTGTTTACTGATGAGTGTGTGTGTGTGTGTTGTGTGTCATGATGATGATAATGATGGTGTGTGTGTGTTGTGTGTGCAGGCACCGGGGGTCTACACGTGACCACCATCGCTCCCGAACTGATGCCGCGTCCCGCAGCCGCAGCCCGTCCCGCTCCAGAGCCCGCGGGGGCCGGCGGGAGTCAGACGGGGCCCGCTCACACACACACTCTGCCAGCCCACAGCAGAACCACAGCACAGCAGAGAACAAGCACAGCGCAGGGGACGACACACACATACACACACGCTCTGCATCTCGCTCGCGCTCGCGCTCCCGCTCCTGGGCCGGACGCAAATCCTGGGGCCACTGAAGCCGGAGCCGGAGCCGCGCTCGCCAGGACAGTCCAGCCGTCTGATGGGTTATTTTATAAGGGAATCGAGAGTTTTCTAGCGCTCATGAAGATGTGTGTGTGCGTGTGTGTGTGTGTGCCTGCGTGCGTGCGTGCATGTGTGTGTGCGTCTGCGTGTGCGTGTGTGTTTACCAGTGCAGCTCTGCTGAACGAGCGATGGACAGACCTTTTCTTATGTTTTAGTGTGTCGCGGGGCGTCTTCATGTGTTTTATTGTGAACTCTGCTCGTCTGTTTGTACCTCAGAATCAAATAAATTTCATTTCCAGAGTTTCTCTCTTCAGTCCTCACTGTAGTCTAGCCTAGTGTAGTCTCTGATATTAGCATGCGGCGACTCTCTCTCTCTCTCTCTCTCTCTCTCTCTTTCTCTCTCTCTCTCTCTCTCTCTTTCTCTCTCTCTCTCTCTCTTTCTCTCTCTCTCTCTTTCTCTCTCTCTTTCTCTCTCTCTTTCTCTCTCTCTCGCTCTCTCTCTCGCTCTCTCTCTTTCTCTCTCTCTTTCTCTCTCTCTCTCTCTTTCTCTCTCCCTCTCTCTCTCTCTCTCTCTCTCTCTCTCTCTCTCTCATTTAAAAACTCTGATTCTTATTAAATCGTCTGGATTAAACATTGTGATCAGGTGCTGTCAGTCTGCAGCTGCGCATGCGTGTGCGTGTGCGTGTGTGTGTGTGTGTGTGTTCTCTCCAGCTACTGCGTTGCCAGATCCTCCATGTTTGCGTGTCAGAACAGCTGCGCACATCAGCACCAAATCAATACGTTTACTCGCATCCCACAATCCACTGCTTCACAACACTCTGATTGGCTGAAGACCCCAAGGCCCCGCCCACTCAAACTGGCCATCGATTCCTCAAACATCGAGCGAGTGCAGCTAGAGGCAGAATCTTGATTGGGTTCAGAGAGAGCAGTTCATGTATGAAATCGGACGTGACCGATTGATCATTAATGAGGATAATAAGAATCGACAGATGACGAACTGCAGGAGTCCTCCACCACTGAGTGTGTGTGTGTGTGTGTGTGTGTGTGTGTGTGTGTGTGTGTTCTGCTGCAGCGCATCAGATTTATTTGATAGCTGATCTTCCAGATTACCTGAGGGCTCACACACACACACGCACGCACAGACATTACACCCAGCAAACTCGCACAGTATACACACGCGCGCACACACACACACACCTCATTGATTGTTTCTGCTTCAGTATAAAGAGCGCAGCGACCTAGTTTCCTCTCCCAGTGTCGCTGGACGTGGAGCTCTGTGGTGTCTGCCCTCGCTGGGCTCGGTTCAGTGTGTTCCCGCAGTGCCGAGTGTGTGTTGAGTTCTGCAGTGTTCAGCACAGTTCAATCATGGCTGCAGTGTTTCCCCGCAGCTCTGCAACCCTCGGCTGGACCAGGCTTGATCTCAGGGGTCCTCCGGCGTGAGGATGGGGGACTGGAACTTCCTGGGGGGGATTCTGGAGGAGGTGCACATCCACTCCACTATGGTGGGAAAGATCTGGCTCACCATCCTCTTCATCTTCCGCATGCTGGTGCTGGGCGTTGCGGCGGAGGACGTGTGGAACGATGAGCAGTCCGACTTCATCTGCAACACTGAGCAGCCCGGCTGCCGCAACGTCTGCTATGACCAGGCCTTCCCAGTGTCCCTGATCCGCTACTGGGTGCTGCAGGTTATCTTCGTGTCCTCACCCTCGCTGGTCTACATGGGCCATGCCATCTACAAGCTGCGCGCCCTGGAGAAGCAGCGCCACTGCCAGCGTGTGACCCTGCGGCGGGAGCTGGAGACGGTGGAGCCGGAGCTGATGGAGACGCGGCGGCGCATCGAACGGGAGCTGCGGCAGCTGGAGCAGGGCAAGCTGAACAAGGCTCCGCTGCGGGGCTCGCTGCTGCGCACATATCTGGCCCACGTGCTGACCCGCTGCGTGCTGGAGGTCTGCTTCATGATGTGCCAGTATCTGCTATATGGACACCGGCTGCAGCCGCTCTACAAGTGCGACCGGCAGCCGTGCCCAAACGTGGTGGACTGCTTTGTGTCTCGGCCCACGGAGAAAAGCCTGTTCATGGTGTTCATGCAGGGCATCGCGGCGGTGTCGCTGTTCCTGAGCCTGCTGGAGCTCCTGCATCTGGCCTATAAGAAGCTGAAAAAGGGGCTGCGGGACCACTGCCCTGCCCTCAGAGACGGGCCAGCGGACTCCAGTGCCCCCAATAGGAACTCTGTGGGACAGCAGGCTCGCAAGGCCACCATGCCCATGGCACTCAGTGGGTACACCGCACTGCTGGAGAAACAGGGCAATGGCCCCACGTACCCCTCAATCATACACCCGCTGTCTGCCTTTGTGCCGATCCAGGGCCCGTCAGCACCAGACATGGAAAACCGGGATGCCCTGCGCAGCCCGCTGGAACACAACAGCTCCAACAACACCAGCAGCGGGTCCCGGTCTCCATTGGTGCAGGAGCGTGGTCCAGCTGCGTCCCCCAGCGACTACCACACGCTCCCCCAGACAGACTCCTTGCCCCTGATAGCCACACTCCCCCTGACGGACCCCCTGCCCCAGATGGATTTGTTCCCCTTGAGGGATGCAAGCTCTTGTCCAGCTGTCCTGCACAAGCAGCGGCGGGTCAGTCCGCCCTGGAACTGCAGCACTGTGATGGAGAGCACCGGCTCGGACAGCGGAGACTCCAGCAGTGGTGGGCTCAGTCAGGGAAGGAGGACTCGCTGTGGCCGGTCCGTGTCCCGCTCAGACCTGCGGCTCACGCCGGACTCACAGCCTCACTGTGCTGCAGAAAGCCCCTCACTCTCACCCCAGCGGCAGCGGCCAGCGATAGGCAGCAGCAGACGGGCAGACCTGCAGATCTGAGGCTGCAGGACAGTAATCACGGCTCATTCTGCCGCTCCAGACCTGTTCTCTGTGGAACTCTGAAGATGCTGTGAGAAAAGCAAGTTTGAGGAAACCTTTGATTCTCTGTAGTCTGCAGAGCTGGCCAGCGGGAGGAGATGATGACAGGACGATGCTGGACCGTGAACGCGCTTTGCTTGAAGTGTTGTTCCTGCTTGAACATGGAGCTGCTCTGTTGCTCTAGCACAGACGGGTTTCAGTTTTGACCTTTTCATTGCAGATTTTGCCCAAACAGAAAGCGAGAAACTCTTCTCAGACACATTTTTAATAAATAAATTAAACTGATTCTCAATATCTGTAAATGGCTGAGCAGACTCTGTCTGGGTTTGTGAAGGTGGTGTTCCGGCTCGTGTCACACACTGCACTCAGACTGAAAGGCTTTAAATGTTCTGGCGGGTCACGACTCAGTCTGATTTCCACACTGATCTCACATGTAGAGCTCCGCTGCAGGAGGTGCTGGTCTTCAGACGCCTGTGCTGTTGTGCTGGTTGAGTGTCTTGACAGTCCTGATTAAAGATAATGATCTGAACGTGTTGACCTGTGTTTATTCTGGGGGAGGCAGAAGACTGAAACATGCTCTTCAGATTAAATATTGTCCGGCGATTATTCTGATCAGGAGCTCAAACTGTCTGTCAGCAAGTGTACGACTGTTCATGCAGATCTGCAGTTTGCATGCGCACAGGAGAGACGGCGCTACACACATGCGCAGTCAACACTGGTTAAACTCCTGAAGCTGCTCTTATATTCACATTGGGTGATTATTGATCAGTGACGCTCTCTGTATTGTTCACCGCTACTCTGCTCTGAAACAGCATGTCAGTGTGGCTCCATCATCAGTGTAATTCCTGCACAGCGCCGGCTGAGCACTCAGCATACAGTAGTGGCTCTAGGTCAGCGAGTGAGAGCAGCGGTCCGGCATGTATGAAGTATAGCACTGTGTATAGCTGCTGCACCGCTGAGACGTGCTGATACAACACCGGACCTCATTGAGAACTGTAGTATAATAAAGTACTGTAGAGTTCTCTAGCTGGTGAATGGCATGATGGCGGGTTTGTCATCTTCACAGTGTGTGTAATGTCAGGAGGCGTGGCTGTGGACGGCAGGGGAGGGGCTGTTCTCAAAGCTATTATGCCAGGGGTGTCAAACTCAATTCCTGGAGGGCCAAAGCCCTGCACAGTTTAGTTCCAACCCTGCTCCAACACTCTTACCTGTAGGTTTCAAACAAGCCTGAAGGACTCAATTAGTTTGATCAGGTGTGTTTAATTAAGGTTGGAACTAAACTGCAGAGCTGCGGCCCTTTTGGAGCTGAGTTTGACACCTGTATATTCTGCTAACACATAGCTTTAGCAGATCACCTGCAGCACAATAAGATGCATCACAGCTGTTTAACATGAGCAGAGGCTGAACACGGCGTCTGGAGACGGTAAAGCTCATCTACACGTGTCGGTGCTCAGAGCAGATCCTGCAGGCCTCTGTTCATTACTCAGGAGCTGCAGTGCAGTCATTACACCACACACACACACACACACACACACACACACACACACCGCTTACTCCGGCTGGAGAATACACACCACACACTGAAGACGTGCTGCTGTCCCTCTGCTTACTAGAGCACCTGACCAGAGACCGAGAGTGACATGGCATTAGCATGAACACACACACACACACACCATCTCACCCGTTGATCATCATCACTCCTCTAGATGTGATGGTAAGAGCTCAGGAGTCTGCAGTGTGTGTGTGTGTGTGTGTTCTGGATGTGTTCAGGGGCGTTCAACTGAAGTCCATGTGAGTATAGTTTGAAGAATCAGTAAAGAGGAACAGTGAAGTGCTCAACACACACACACACACACACAGCAGGATCATTGCAAAATAATATTTATTCAACATCAGACACAAAGCTGAACAGAAACAATCAACAGGTCTTCAACATCCTGTCACTAAACCAACACACACACACACTTTCTGCAGATCTGCTGGAGCTCCTCTACTCGACTGCTGCTGCTTCATCCTGTGGCGGCTCATACTGCAGCAGCTGTGGAGACACACACACATACACACACACACACACACACGAGATTTGGCTAAGCTCATGTTTAGCAGAGTAATGTGTGAGGGAGCCACTATGTGTGTGTGAGAGAGAGAGACAGAGTACACAAGCACACCTGTCTGTGAGTGAGTGAGCATGTGTGTGTAAGAAAGCTAGCATACCTGTGTAAGAGTGTGTGTGTGTGTGTGCGCTCACCCTGCTCTTCAGCTCCTGGTTCTCCTCCATCAGCTGCTGGTGTTTCTGCTGCAGTGTGTTCAGCTCCTCCCGCAGACTCTCCGCATCCTCCGCCTCCACTCCCGAAACCCCCAGATGATGCTTGATGAAGCTGAAGCGGCTCGTTAAGGTTGGGTTAGTTAAGATAGGAGGAGGCTAGTTTGGGCTATTCTATCTCTTACAGCAGCGCTCATGAATTTGAATAAAACATTGATATTATTCACAAAGATGAGCACAAACTCAGCAGACAGCGGGAAACATGGCGGGGTGAGGGTGTGTGTGTGTGAGGATACTCCAAGGCATTGTTGGGCTTCTCCGTTTCCTCGTACAGCGCCACTAAGACTGAAACGCAGACATCAGATTAAACACACGCTGAGGAATGATATTCATCATCATCATCATCATCATCACGGGCTGAAACTGCCTGGACTCACCGTTGGTCAGGCTGTCGAGGACTCCAGCTTTCTCCAGATATCTCCTGAACTGCTCACGCTTCGACTCGGATGCCTGAAACAGAAGAGAAACACACATTACAGAAACAGTTCATCAGGCGGTGTTGTCTACAGCAGAGTGAGCTACACACACACACACACACACACCGCTGGAGCTCTCCACACTCATCATTACAGCTCCAGCTGAAGCTCATCAGCTCAGAGAAGACGCTTCGCTCCAGACACCACACACAAACACGCATATAAACACACACACACACACACACACATAAACACACAAACACACATACAAACACACACGGGCAGCGCGTTTCTTTAGCGCTGGTTTAACACTGGTCTGCGTGTGGACCGTCGCCTGAGGCAGACAGGAATGAAGGAACCTTCAGCGCGGGTCTTCAGCTCCTCTGACTGAGCTCAGCTGCGGACGCCTCTCAGCGCTCTCCGTTTCCGGTCTCATTAAACGGCGTGTCTAAGCTCGACTTTCAGCGGTTAGCTTGTTTGTGTTTGTGTGTGTGTTTGTTTGTTTGTTGTTTACTCACTCTGTAATGCGCCATCGCGGACGACAGACACCAAATGTTTGACTCGCTGATAGACTCTCGCGTGCACATGCGCAGAGGAAAGACGGAACAAACACACACACACCGTCACCCAGGCAACGCTTAAAGGGGCGGCAGCGACATCCATAGATATATACACTAGATATCGCATAGGGAGCCTGAGCATGCGTCAATAGTGCCGCCACATTGGTACAGTGCTCCCAGGACAATGTCATTCAAGACAGTGTTATTACGTGAAGATGCGGGACTTTAGCGCTGTCTACGGGTGTAGTAACGAGCAAACAAAGAAAACAAAGCACAAAGGCAGAACATTTCATAGGTAAGATTAAGTTTTTTACGTTTTTGCATGTTCTGAACTTTTGTGCTAAACAGGTAACGTTATTGATGATAATACAGTCACTACTGCATTCACCATACGGCAAAGCAGCTCCAACTCGCACTAAACACTCGGCTTATGCTAGTTTTGTTGAATAAAATCAGCAAACAATGCAAAAGAAATATGAAAACGACATGCTGCGCTGCCAGAAACATGTATTACTGTCGGCAAGTGAACGAGTCGCTCACCCTCACAACACGACACACCACAACACGACACACCACAACACAACACACAACACGACACACCACAACACACCACGACACAACACAACAACACGACACACCACAACACAACACACAACACGACACACCACACCACACCACGACACAACACAACAACACGACACACCACAACACAACACACAACACGACACACCACACCACACCACGACACAACACAACAACACGACACACCACAACACAACACACAACACGACACACCACACCACACCACGACACAACACAACAACACGACACACCACAACACAACACACAACACGACACACCACAACACAACACGACACACCACAACATGACACACCACAACACGACACACCACACCACAACACAACACACCACAACAACACGACACACCACACCACAACACAACACACCACAACAACACGACACACCACACCACAACACGACACACCACAACACAACACGACACACCACAACACACCACAACAACACGACACACCACAACAACACGACACACAACACGACACACCACAACACGACACAACACACAACACAACACACCACAACACACCACAACACGACACAACACAACACACAACACGACACACCACAACACACCACAACAACACGACACACAACAACACGACACACCACAACACGACACAACACGACACACCACAACATGACACAACACAACAACACGACACACCACAACACAACACAACAACACGACACACCACAACATGACACACCACAACATGACACACCACAACACGACACACCACACCACAACACAACACACCACAACAACACGACACACCACAACACGACACACCACACCACAACACGACACACCACAACACAACACGACACACCACAACACACCACAACAACACGACACACCACAACAACACGACACACAACACGACACACCACAACACGACACAACACACAACACAACACACCACAACACACCACAACACGACACAACACAACACGACACACCACAAGACGACACACCACAACACAACACAACACACCACAACACAACACACAACACACCACAACACGACACACCACAACACAACACACAACACGACACACCACAACACGACACACCACAACACAACACGACACACCACAACACGACACAACAACACGACACACCACAACACACCACAACAACACGACACACCACAACACACAACACACCACAACAACACGACACACCACAACACACAACACACCACAACAACACGACACACCACAACACACAACACGACACAACACGATACACCACAACACGACACTGCTGTTATTGTCGGTTCACTGCAGTAGGGGTGTTTCTGAAGTAATTTATCAGTGTGTGTTCAACTCTGTGTGTGTTCCACTCTGTGTGTGTTTGACTCTGTGTGTGTTTGACTCTGTGTGTGTTTGACTCTGTGTGTGTTTGTCTCGGTGTGTGTTCCACTCTGTGTGTGTTTGTCTCGGTGTGTGTTCCACTCTGTGTGTGTTTGTCTCGGTGTGTGTTCCACTCTGTGTGTGTTTGTCTCGGTGTGTGTTTGACTCTGTGTGTGTTTGTCTCGGTGTGTGTTTGACTCTGTGTGTGTTTGTCTCGGTGTGTGTTCCACTCTGTGTGTGTTTGTCTCGGTGTGTGTTTGACTCTGTGTGTGTTTGTTTCGGTGTGTGTTCCACTCTGTGTGTGTTTGTCTCGGTGTGTGTTTGACTCTGTGTGTGTTTGTTTCGGTGTGTGTTCCACTCTGTGTGTGTTTGTCTCGGTGTGTGTTTGACTCTGTGTGTGTTCGTCTCGGTGTGTGTTTGTTTCGGTGTGTGTTCGTCTCGGTGTGTGTTCGTCTCGGTGTGTGTTTGACTCAGTGTAACAGGCTTGGAGCATGTAGAGTATAGAGAGCTCTGTGTGTGTGTGTGTGTGTGTGTGTGTGTGAGGCTGTACTGCTTCATCTGTTCAGGCTCAGTTCGTCGTCAGCGGTGACCGCATGCAGCCCAAAGCGAGCAGCAGTATGAGAGTTCCGCTAGTGCTAACGCTCTGCTCTTCGCTAACGCTAGCGTCTTCTCTCCGCAGGTCATGCAGTCGCTGCGCTTCGCTCTGCAGCCGGCGGTGGAGGAGCTGTGTGTGGACTGGAGGCTGTCTCCGCTCGTCCGCTCGCTGTTCCAGGGTCAGAGGCGCTGCTGAGGGGGCAGGTGAGGGTCACAGTCACTCTGAGTCTGGGGTACGTCAGGCTAAAGGCACTGATCAGCTGACCATGAGCATCGCCATCGCCCGCTCAGCCTTCACTCCAACAGCGCTCTGAGGTTCTGCTGGTCAACACTACAGAAGAGAGTTTGAAGAATGCTGGCGCCCGTCCACATGATGCTGTGGAAGTGGATGGTGAACCAGCATTCTTCAAAACATCTCCCTCTGTGTGCAGCAGACACACACACACACACACGCACACACACACACACACACACACACACACACACACACACACACACACACACAGCACTCTGAGATGAGCTGTCCTATTACTGTGTGAGCGTGTGTGTGTGCTTATGTGTGTAAGTGAGTGTGTGTGTGTGTGTGTGTGTGTGCATGATGCATGTGTGTGTGTGTGTGTGTGTAAGAGTGTGAGCACAGATGAAGCTCCAGTAAACTGCTTCAGTCCAGTTTTGCTCTTCATTTCATTGAGAGACACGAGAGCGCTGACCCTAACCTCAGACAGACAGACAGACGCCGCTCACTCCTCATGATGATGAAGATGATGAAGATGATGATCTCTGCATTCTGAATCTGATCTACCTCTCGTCACAGAGCTCAGTGGAGAGCAATAAAGCTGTGATGATCAAATACAAGCTGAAGAACACACCGATGACCAACCAGCTGCAGTTTACACTCACACCAGCGGGAGACACTGGGTAACCACACACACACACACACACACACACAGACACACACACACACACAGACACACACACACACACACACACACACACACACACACACACACACACACACACACACACACATACACACACACACACACACACAGACACACACAGGCATACACAACTTCACTATCTGCTCTGACAATCTGGCTCTGCTAGTTTGGCTAGTTTACCAGGTGTGTGTGTGTGTGTGTGTTTGTATATATATGTGTGTGTGTGTGTGTGTGTATGTGTGTGTGTGTGTGTCAGCACTCATATCTTACAGTATTAACCGTACAGCTTCTCCAGTGGTGCGGTGCTTTCAGCCTTCTGTGTGTTCTTTAATTTTTCTGTGTGTGTGTGTGTGTGTGTGTGTGTGTGTGTGTTGATCACAGATGTCAGATGTTGGAGTGTGTTCTTGTGTTCATCATTCTGCTGTGTCCTGATCTTCAGTGATGGTGGTCCAGTATCTCTGTCTCTTCATCAGTAATCCGCTTCTCTTCTGCCAGAGTCACTGGTCGTGTTCAGAGCTGGGTCTAACACTGATTAAAGCTCCTCTAACCCGTCTCTGTGGAGTCAGCATCAGTGTTCCAGGATGGTCATACACGACTGTAAAACACTCTCTCACCTCTGTGCACTTTTGATTGGTCTTTCACAGGTATTGCAGAGGCGATGATCTGTCCAATCACCTTGTGCGTGCCTCAGTTAACGTCACGCTTCCTCACACACTGAGCTTCTGAGAGTTCAGCATGACGAGTGAAGGAGACCAGCGCAGCACAGAGCCGTGAGTGTTAAACAGACACACACACACACACACACACACAATTCCATCTCTTCGCACAGGTTACCTGCTGTCTGCGTAAACCTGTACTGAACTATTATCTGCAGAGTTGTTGAGACCAGTTTAAGCTCTTTTCTTTATTTTTCTTTAGTATTTTATTTGAACTAACAAAATCAAACTGGCCTGCTTTTCTGATGAATGAGGGAACATGCGCATCTGCAGTCATGTGTGAAGCCTGCGGCAGCGTCAGGTGTCTGTTACCCACTGAGTGTGTGTGTGTGTGTGTGTGTGTGTGTGTGTGTCTGTTTTATTTTCTGTAGCCATTTTTTTAAAGGGCCATGAAACCCCCTCGTTTCAGCAGGGTGTTTTCACACCTCTTCTTTGGAAAAAGTCAGAAAAGTGGGGGTGTCCAGCTCTGTTAAGGGGGGAGT
The DNA here is from genome assembly GCF_049306965.1 of Danio rerio. Classification (NCBI taxonomy): domain Eukaryota; kingdom Metazoa; phylum Chordata; class Actinopteri; order Cypriniformes; family Danionidae; genus Danio; species Danio rerio. Next base: position 29,580 of record NC_133194.1, on the reverse strand, counting down.
GTCGGAGAAACTAAAGTGGGAGGGTGTGGGAGTGTCTATTTGGGCACGCGCGAGTTTCAGTCAAAATACACAGGAGAAAGGGATGGTGTTTAACCTACATGGACATCTGTAGTCGAATTATTTGCCAAATTATTAAATGTCGGACTTTAACTGCAGTTCGGCTCTTTCATTCAGGGAATTCATTCATGCCCCTCGCGACAAATGAGATATCTGATTCGAGATACTGCTCTAAGCGTGTATTTTTCATGCAATGTTTGATACCGCACGGCGAATGACAGAAAAAAAACTCCGCATTTCCCGGAAACTTAGATGCACACGGCAGGTAGCGTCCGAAAGCCGCGTGTGTTATTCCGGTCACAAAATGCGGTGCTAACATGTTTGCACTCAATGCAATAGTTAACTTATCTGATACGAACAAACTGAATATACAAAGAGCACTGATCGCTCACTTACCAAATCTGTAGAGACAGGACAATCACCAGCAACTAGAGCCGCGTCTTTATGAAGAGAAGACTACATCCGGAATCCGGATTTCAGCGTTTGCAGATGAGAACAGCTCTCAGGTAAACAATAATCCTCCTTAGACACGTAAATTATTGTTGTCGAGCGTCGCGTACACTGTAATCCACACGTGATCCAGATAAGCTCTCACAGAGAGAAAATGAAAACGAAACTTAATGGCAGCAAACTGTAAAGCAACACTTCACGCTTGTTTTGCCAACACAACGTGGCGTCTCTGTGGTGTAAAGACGGTGACACTAATGAATATTAATGAAGTTGCACAATAGAGCGCGCTGATTGGTTTGAACCAAGCCTAACTCATGCATTAATGCATCACACTGTAAGACGTAATAAGGCTCACTCTGGCACAGACGCCCAGTCTGCACGCTGGAATACAACGCTATTATGTCATGACCGTGACGCAGCTTCAAAAATTCGTTTCAAACAGGAAGTACGAATTTGCTTGAAATAACGCAAAAACAACCAATTTACACTTTTTAGTGAAATATAGGTGTCCTAATAGTGTTTTTAGCAGTGTGGGACACATATACGACTGTCAACAGCTCAAAAAATGTGTTTTGGTGTTTCGTGACCCTTTAAACCAAGCACACACACCGTATACTGAAAGCGTGATGTGTACCGAGCTGTGAGTGGACTGAACCGGTGCGCCCCAGGACTCCAGTAAGGGTGCTCAGTCCACCCCTGAGGTTCCAGCTTCCTCTGGCGCCGCTCTGCGATGGCTGCACAACATTGAAGCTTCACACCTTGAGTTCTGCTCATCCGCTTGTGGGTTCTCTTGACTGAAGCGCAGGCTGCAGATGCGCTGTTGGGTTTGGGGAGCAGCTGTGTGTGAGGGCAGATGGTGAAGTTGTTCTTGCTCCATTAAACTTGATTTGAGGAAATAATAATGTCACAGCCTCACCTGTCTGCATGTCTTGAGCAGCACCGCGGAGCCTTCAGGATGCGGAAACACCAGAAACAACAGTTGAAATCTTCATCCAGAAGAAGTGAAGTAAAACAAAATCACAAGTGTTCTGGTATGATGGAAACAGGAGTTTGGTTAACCTGTAATGATCAATAATAATGCAGGACTGTGCTGCTTAACATCCCTTTACATCACTCATCAAGTATTTATTGACATCTCATTAGCATAACGATCAGATGACGTGTGTGTATTTGCTGATTACAGTCCAATAAATCTAACACCCCAAGTTGTGTCACCTTCAACAACAAAACACTTTTTATTTAGTCAAAAATGTGCCAGAGGAAAATATCCTGAAAATGATGCGACTGAAACTGTCCTACACCACGCCCACCAAAAAGCTACCCTTGGTAGTGGAAACGCAAGCCTGATAAAGGTGACCCGTTCCGACCCGAACTGCTCTTCAGTGAGAGCCCATCTAACCTTTCATTCACTGGTCCTCACTGGTGGAGTGATCTCCCCATTCCCACACAGACGACAGATTCACTGGTATCCAGAACACCACAACTAAACACCGCAGCATCTGTACTGAGATCACCTGAACCCTGTTGAATACCCCCCCCCCCCCACTTCATCACACACACACACACACACACACACACACATACACACACACACACACACACACAAACACACACACACACACTTCACCACACACCAACTCTAATACTGTAAAGTCCGAGCGTGCGTCTCTCAGGCTGGTTAGTTTGTAAAACGAGCAGTTCTCGTGTGTTTTGCCTCTTCTTGATAAATCATGGTGGAATGCCTCCTCCATTGTTTGTCGATTTAGACTAAAGTGTCTGTTAAATGTAAGTGTGTGTGTGTGTGTGTGTGTGTGTGTGTTCTGCTGATATTTGTTGATTAATAAACTGTCCTGTGTGCAGCTGGAGCGTGCGCTGACCCTGGAGACGCTGACGGACTGGACGCGGTCAGACATGATGGATGTGTTGGAGGTGGAGGTGTCTCTGCAGCTGCGGGTGGAGGAGTGACTGGAACTGAAGATTTCAGCGGAGTATGTGCGGGCGGAGAGCTGCTGCTGTCCACGGTGGTGCACCAGTCCTTCCTGGAGGTGAACGAGGAGGGCACGGAGGCGGCGGCCACGGCGGCGGTGATGATGACCCGCTGCCTGATGCGGGTTGAGCGCTTCTGTGCTGACCACCCATTCCTGATGCTCATCCGACACAACCCGACCGGCAGTCTGCTGTTCTACGGCCGCGTCTGCAATCCCTGAGTGCTATTAAAACACTGCAGTCCCCGAGCGCTAATAAAACACTCCAGTGAAGCTCTTGGTCGCTCTGTTCTGTCAGTGTGTCATCCTCATATTTCAACATGCCAAAGCAAAATAAGTCAAAAGCACACATCTAATGTCCGTCTGTGACTGAGCGCTAAGCAGACCCAGAGTTCTCCAGTCCCTCTCATTCTGTATCCTCGGTGCAGGTCATCAGTCAGTGTGTGTGTGTGTGTGTTTGTGTTGGAGCTCATCTGTAGTCTGCAGTGTGTGTGTGAGGTCTCTCAGCTGTAGTTTGCGCACGAACACACACAGTGGATTGAATGTAATTAAGATGAAACTCTGAGTGAATAGTCTTGTTTTCATCTGGCCAGTTTATTTTGATCCTTCTCAAACCCGTGAAGCTGATCTGACATCCTTTATTCCTGAATCTGGATGTCTGTCTCTGCACAGGTAAGTCTACACTAGAGAATCTAACTTTATTCATCATGTAAATTCTTTATCAGCTTTCATCTCATCACTTTATTCTCCAGAGACACAATATAGATATTAAATAGTTATATTTTATCATGATCATAAGTTAATCATTAACATTACCACCTTCTTTAACATCATCGTAAGAAAATAATTATTTATTCTTCATAATGACTGATGGAATTAATTATATTAACTGAAGCGATTGTAAGGGACTCGACTAAACCAGCTATACTTATCATAAACGGTAACCCCACAGAAATATTCGTCATCAGTAATAACAGTTGTCTAGTTCAACACTTATTCTACACAATATACAGATTGCAATAATGAAAAAATAAACACAAAATACTAAAAAACAAGCGAAATATAAAGGTGTTAAACTGGCCGACAGCACACTCAGCTGAGGACAAACGGGATTGGTGGAAAAACACGAATACTAATGAGTGATTTGCATCCGCTCTATTCTGTAATAAAACGCAACTTTAGGGTTTTATAAGTTTTAACATGATGATTAAATGATGAAAACACAACCTAGACATCAGTTACTCAAATTCTGAATGACAATATACAAATAAGAGCAAAACAAACAAACAAATGTTCATGGGAAAACTCACCATGATCGAGAACGCTGCCTCTCTACACCTGCTCATTGCTCTCAGACTCTCTTTTTCTGAAGGGGTGAAAATTGCAGTAGTCATTCTTGGTTTCCATGATGTTGACTTAGTTCTTGAGATGTCTTATGCCGAATTTGGACAGTAGATTGTTCGCAATAATCATATCTCAGATGAGTTTATGATGCATGATTATTTGGGCTACGGTTTAGTGGCTGCTGTGTTTACACTGCTAGATGGATTGGCGACTGGGACTTTCACATTGCATGACTTTGCAATATTGCATGACTTTGCAATAGGAAGTATCGCTGACAACATGACAGTACTCTGAGTGGTGTTATAATCAGTGTAGCACCACAGTAGCCACATTCAGCACTGGTTTGATGCTCCGGGCCACTCTTACACAATTGATTGCAGCAACCAAAATAAGCATGAAATGACTGTAAAACACATACATTATAAATAGCATTGACAATAAAACTATCATATAAGTTAAAAGGATTATCCTTAGCCTGTTTATCAACCTGCTCTGGAGCTCAGGCTGGCTGCAGAGAATAAACCTCCATAATAAGCTTAATTTATCCTGCTTTCAGGCAACTAAATAAAAATTTATCCCAAACAAACTAATCTGCAAAACTTAATCATTAGATTTCAGTGTAATTTCTCTCTGAACTCATCAGTCCACAATTCTAACAGAATTTGAATTTTTAATTTACTCAAATTGCTTTTTAACAGCTTTCATTGAAATATGTACACCGTTTTAAATGATTGAGGAAAAGATTCTTTGTTTACAAAGTCAATTCCACAAAATCACTTCCATTTATACATTTTGTTATCAACTAGTAAGAAACCAGATGATTTACAACTTGAACTGTGAGGCGATTATAAGGGACCCCACAAAATCAGCTCTACTCCTCAAAAACGGTAACCCCATAAAATCAATTTTTATTAGTAATGACAGTTTTTATGTTCAACACTTTTTCTTCATAATATACAGAATAAAATGCCGAAAAATGAAAACAAAATATAAAAAAACAACAGAGATTTAAGTTATTTAAACTGACCTACAGCACACTCAACAGGGAACAAACGTGATTGGTGCAAAACCCCGAATACTAATGAGTAATTTGCATATGCTCTATTGTCTAATAAAACTCAATTTTAAACGTTTTATAAGCTTAAATATGATAATCAAAGTATGGGAAAACAACCTAGACATCAGATAATCAAATTCTGAATGAAAATATGCAAACAAGAACAAAGAAAAACAAACAAACAAACAAATGGTCATGAGAACACTCACCACTGCCGAAATGCTGTGTCTCAACACCTGGTCAAGTGCCAGACTCTCCTGTTCTTCAGGGTAATGCTCCCAACGGTCGTCCTTGATAAGGATGATGTCGGTTTGGTTCTTGCATTGCCTTAGGGGAGATGTCTGGTAGAAGAATGATATATCTACAGAGATATATCCGCCAGACTGAACCTCGACCTGACCTCTTAAATTTATTTCATTTCTAGTGTTTAGTTGGAGGTCAGGATCATCTCTTTGAATGCATTTAGTCACATTTGAGTGAGTTCTCTGGTCATCCTGGATTTATGGAACTCCTTGGATGTTGACTGGAAGTATTCTGGAGCAAATCAGCAGGGAGTGAGGAGAAGGCAATGACCAGTTCATGGCCATCTTTAACTCTTGAATCTACCTGTTAGATTCAGCTGATTTGGGCAAGGGCTCTCCTGTTCCCTGGAGATATCTGGGGTCCTGGGGAGTCTGGTCTCTGGATTAGCCAGAGTAGGCCTCACAGAGAAATCTCTTCAGACTCTTCTCGGGTGACCTGGGCAACCTTGCGGTGTTAACAAAAGGTCACTTGGGGGAGTGGTAAGTATTCAGCCCCCCTGGGTCCACTTGGACAGCACGCAGGGATGGTGGCCTTGGGTGAATGGCCTTAAATGAAGCCCAGTCTTTTACTGGTGATTAGCACCTCCACACAACAGCACATTGTGCATCAACACCACCTACACCAGTCATTTGAAAACTTTTCCAAAAATCATCAATTCAAACATCAGATCTACTGAAGATTTATAATCCCAGAATTTACTAGGATTAAGGTTGAGTAAGACTAATACTTCCATAGGGACACTTTAAAACACCAAATCTCAAATTATAACCTTACAACTTTTCAGAATGACCAGATTTTCTCTTTCTTTAAGATCCATTATTTCCATGGGAAAATTTAAAATATTTATTCTTCTAAGACTTAACCCAGAACTTTTCAGGAAAATAAACCCTACATACCTTCCCCAGAACATCTAGTGTAAATGGCTCGTTTTAAAAATAAGATCTTCTGTAACTTCTAGAAAATCTAACCCCAGAACCTCTGTGTAAGTAACCACACTTCACTTTTTTAGAATATCTCAATTTCATAGGAATATTGGAACCTATAAATATTTCAACCTTTAAATATTTCGACTTTACTGATTCCAGTTTCCTCTTCAAAAATCTCAAATTTAAATGGAAACATCTCAAGTATCAAGATTTCCTTTTGGTAGTGAGAATCCTTTCAAAAACAAAAGCCCTCACTTTAAGGCTCTCACTTAAACATTGAAAATCACAGTTTGGTTCTATTGTAAATTATTTTCTCTCCACATAGCGTGATTGTAGATGTTCACAACTACACAAAATAGCATAGACCAGTGGTTCTCAAACTTTTTTTTTTTTTTTTTACCAACTACCACCTTAGAAAATAGTCTCTCCAAGTACCACCATAATGGCCAGTATTAAAAAATAACATTGTAGGCCTAATTAAGCTGTGCACAGTTTAAAAATGAGGCAGATTAATTCCTATCATTAAGAATGTTATTGTCAGTCACTTATACATTTTAAATAGTCTGAACATTAACTGTGCTTGCAGAAAAAAAAACAATAAATTGAAATGTGCTCTTAAAGTTCATTAAATGTCACTGTTCTAAAAGTAAATAGAAAACTGCTGTAATTAAATCTAAAGTATTCATATTAGCCTATTAATCAAAGCTGGAAATGTTGATTGGACCTCATAAATATTGGCTTTGTCATTCATACACTTTCTGACAAATCTTTATTTCTGACATATGTTAAATGTACTTATGACAGGGTTCATACAGGCACAGGCTAATGAAAATATGGGCATTTTGAGCACTTTTTTTCCAGTACCTATTTTTTGGTAGACTGATATGCTATGTATTGAGGACCTAAAATGTATTCTCAGCAACCCATAAAACATTGCATTGATAAAAAAAAAATCAATCATATATTAATAATATAATAAACCTGCACTAAATGTTTGTGAATTTTTTTTACTCAAGTAAAAATACCATTACACTGCTAAAATAACACAAATTTTAGTAAATACTAATATTAAGTAAAAGTACAAAGTAGTCTTTTAAAAAGTACTAGTTTGTTACTTTTGAAAAAAATCAGATTCATTGAAATCAAGTTTAAACCTGATTAATTGGTTTAATTGCTTAAATCCCAAAGCTACATGTATAGGAATTGACACCAAGTATGGTGTTTTTTAAAATTTATTTTTCCTTTCATGACAATGTTTTTCAATAGCACTGGTAAAACTAGCACAATCTTTAAGGCAATAAAGACATTTTTTGCCCATTTTTTTAAACAATATTTTTTAAGCTTTGAAAGGTTTATTTAACATATGATAAATATTTAAATTTGGCCTTTTATTTACATATTTTACACATTTTCTTTACAATATGGCAATTTTGTTTCTCAAATAGCTGTACATCACATGTAGATTTTATTTTACATTTGATCTTAAACTAAAATACAAACTTTACAAAAACACAAGTACACTGTCAGTAAAAATAAAACATGACTATTTTCCTTGAGGTATTTGAAATGACAACAATACATTTATCAAAGCAGTGCTTTAAGAGCCTTATTGTTAATTTTGACAAACAATAAGTAACAACTGATTGCTTTGACCTGTAATGCTTTAAGACAGATCAGAATACAGCTAAATGTATAAATCACACAAATACCTCATCCAGAAACATTTCCAGCATAATTCTTTGTAATAGTTTCACCTTTGCTAAGTTTAACTTAACAACACAGCCAAAGACTATTAGCATTGTCATCGATCATGCATCAATCTAATTCTAAATACTTAAACTTTTGACTAAATTTAGTCAAGGAGCAAAGATAAATAATTCCTGCGCTGCCATTCATACTGTTTAGAGGAGTGACAAGTCAGAGGCAAGTCGACTCTCTGTCGGAGAGCAAAACGTGGATGTAGATCATCAAATAGGCAGGAAATATGTCCGGTTTAATTGCTCTTCAAGATGTCTCTATAGTGAAAACATGCAAGAAGCATTATTCCAACAAAACATTTCAGTTTTTTCTGTCTCTGCTACTCAAAGCCTTTGTCCCGCCCTTGCGTTTAACGCAAAACTTGACAAGGTTGACTGTGATTGGCCACTTTTCTTGGCAGTCAAATCATGCTTTGGATTCTGATTTTCAACAGTTTGACACATTGCACTAAAATAAACACAAAGCACAGTGCTGTGATCGTGCGCTACATAAAACAGCCCATGCTGATCACATCGATGTTCTAGTACACAAAGGATTAAGTGTTAATTGTTGCATGATTTGGTGATTCCTCCATGTACCACTAATAGGAAGCCTGCGTTTGAGAACCACTGGCACAGACAGTACACCTATTTCCAAAATTTATTTCACACAGTACTCCATCTCATTTGCAGTGGTCTCATAATTGTTAACCCTTTGGGAGATTTCTGATGACTGGTTTAAAATCTGTCCAGAACCTTAAAACCCAGTATAATTTGCCTGGCAGCTGCTTTGAGGTTTATTCACATTAAATCAGCTCTTTGGGCAGGTCAGTGCTCCGGGCATATGGGTTACCTTGGAAATCTCTCAACGATGTATTCACTCATTGTATAAATAATTCTTCCTTCTGTGGAATCTCCCTTATCTGCTTCAGTTTCTTGAACATTCATACAAACTTCTATCTATTATAACTGTTCGGGCTAAGGATCTTTAAGCATGTGCATGCTTTATTTTCACATCAGGTATGAGAGGTTTAAATCAGCTCAGTTTTCAGAGATTAATTTCGATGTTTAATTTTCACTGCTGAAAGTCCAAACAATGAGAATCCTTCCATGCTCAACTACACAAGCCCCAAACCAAGCGAGCCAGTTTGCCAACTGACCAAAGTAAAGGGGAAAAATAACCTCCAACCAGGCTCAGTTGGGCATGATCACTTCTCCTCTTGCCAAACTTCCTGTACAGAGCTGGAGTCTAGGCACTGGAGAATGGTGGACATCCATTGTGGAGTTGCTGCAGATGGGAGAGGTCACCGGCTGGTGTACAGACTGACCCTTCAGGATCAATACATGGACTTGTGGGTCACTATAGGGTCTTAAAGGAATCATTATCATGCTCTACACCAGGAGCTCCCTCAAATACTGGGCAGCCAAAGCATTGAGGTCTTTGTAGGTAAACAGTAACATTGTAAATTAAATATTTAATAGGGAGTCAATGCACTGAGAAAACTGGAGTAGTGATTTCTTGGTTCTAGAAAGCACTCTAGCAGCTGCATTTTGAACCAGCTGCAGTTTGTTAGTGAGGCCAGCAGGGCAACCACCTAGTAACTCATTACAGTAGTCTAACTGAGAGGTCATGAAAGCATGACTAAGCTTTTCTGCATCAGTTATTGATAGTTTGGCAACATTAAGATGAAGAAATGGAGTTTTGCAGATGCTTAATCTGGCTTTACACAGGTTGCTGTCAGAAATGGCCCCAAAATTACTGACTGAAGATGAGGACTAGGTTAGGGCACACTTGTCAGCTCTACAAAGCTGACCAATCACAGCTTGCTCTCTTCACTGAGGTGTGCATCAGTGTGACTACCACAGCAAGGGCTATGTGACAATCCAAAGGGTTGTGCTGAAGCATACTTGTGTGCTTGATGCAGAAGTATATAACATGCTACATTTTGATGGTAAAATATAACCCTTTAAACCAGGGGTGTCAACTCAATTCCTGGAGGGCTGAAGCCCTGAACAGTTTAGTTCCAACACACTTACCTGTAGGTTTCAAACAAGCCTGAAGGACTCAATTAGTTTGATCAGGTGTGTTTAATTAGGGTTGGAACTAAACTGTGCAGAGCTGCGGCTCTTTTGGAACAGAGTTTGACACCCGTGTTAAACGATGGCTGTTAAGTATTCAAACATTAAATGAACGCAGCAAGTGAAAAACGGATTTGAAAATGCATCAGGATATAAAGCACTATATATCAGCTTGACATTTTTAGAAAATATTTGCATAGCTACCCAGTATATTAAAGATCAGGGAACAAAACAACACAAGTGTTACACAGCCCCATAAATGTCAAACTTGTGTATAACTGAATCACATAATGGCCTACTGCTGAAATGCTGAATTGCTCATTAACATGTCAAAACCTAGTGATTATTTTGAGAGCAATACTGACTTAGTTTATTAAATTCATTCATGTGACTAGTTTATTAGAGCATATATAGACTAAGAAATCATACAACAGTACCCTGGACAGCAGTGTCACTCTAAAGCTTTAGAGCAAAGTCCAATTATTGAAAGTTGACTTTCTACCATAGGCTTCGATAAGCATTTCTTATTTGCTTTATTCGATGCGCAGCAGCAAAGTCTGCATGTAGTCATTGGTTTAGTTTTCTCCTGGATCAGAGCGAGATTTGTGCTACCAAATACAGTGCTGCATGCAATAAATTTGCGTCAGTCAGGCGAATTAAAGGTCTCAAATGCTCAGGATGTCAATGAAATTATTAAACTCACCATTAATAAAATAATAGGCCATTTCATTATTTTAGATGACTGGTTAGAAAATAAACCATGTATAAAATAAGTCAATGAAATAACGGAGATTCACTTCTCTTCCAGAGAGTGCTCTGTTTAAACCCTTTTAAAACTATTGTTAGACCAGGCAGCACTAATACGGTTTTATTTTCCACTCATGCTGCAACAGCTCTTTGAAACATTACACAACCCATCAGTAGTTGCCTTTAATGCAATGTAAACCGCTCCTTTTGTTCAATTAAACTCAATAGCTAAAACACTTTCAAGTTAAAAACAAAAGCAACCAAGTGTCTAAACACTGCTATGCCGCTCTATCATATTGGGGTGCTACATATAGGTACATGTTACAGCACCTTTTTTAGAGGTCGTATGTTGCGTGCCTCTGGCTTAATTTTATTTGGAGGGAAAATGACAAATGCAACAATTAAAAATGTTTGCAGGGGAATAAAGGTATTTAAGATCTTTGAACATGACAATTAAATTATGATAATGTATCAATAGTGCATTTGTATTACAATAGCAGAAATATATTTACTTTGGCAACCCCAGATTGATAAAGGGACGAAGCCAAAAAGAAATGAATGATTATGCATAAAAGATGTTGACAGATGTTTGATATCTCTGACCCTGCTGATTTCACTTTTGCACACATTATACAGTGTCACTTTGTTTTATCTGCAGCTCCACTGACTGTAAAATGCTTTCACACAGAACATGAAATTTTTTTTGACTGGTGGAGGACCAAGAAATGGCTCAGCAGCAGTCTTACTCTTTTTGACTTTCTGGGTGCCCAAATGTATATGAGGAGTTTCAAGTTAATAAAAAGTGACGGGAAGCTATGCTAATGTTAACTAGCCTATAGCATATATCTTGCTGTCTGCAAAAGACAGTAATTTAGACGTACCATATAACTCCCATAAGTGCATACTATTTGACAACTGCACAAGCATCATTTTAACCTTTATAAACGAACGTTAACGTTACTCTGTCATCAGTCTATTGTCTAAATTACCATGCTAACAGAGCTAACGTTGCGTAAACAGAGCACCCGATTGCATATGTCAAAAATGCAGCGTAATGGAATATCCAGATCAAACTCCGCTTCAACTACGCTACAAGTTTAAAAACTGCATCTGGAACCCAATTAAGGTACAAAAATCTATTTAACAAAATAGTGATGCAGTAAAGTGTTTTCACTCAGCTGAGCCTTCTCGGTTCCTGTGGAGAAGCTTGTGCCAGACACCTTTTACCTCCGCCCCACCCTCCGACTTGTGACTGAGCCTCTCTCTCTCTCTCTCTCTCTCTCTCTCTCTCTCTCTCTCTCTCTCTCTCTCTCATATATATATATATGAGGAAATGCTGCTTTTTTTTGATGTTTTTCTTGCTCCTGAAAACAAATTTTTTTTTTCTAGTATTTGTTCGAAATAAGTATTCGTAAAAACGCTCTATTCGTGCCTTTCTGAATACCGCATTTGGGGTTCGGCTCCACCCTTAATATATATAAATGATGCTTGATGGCTAGTTTAGATCAAGTTCATTGTCTCCTTTCCTTAAGATCGAGATGGCAGTTTTATCTGGATTAGCCTAAACATTGACCCTAACTCTTTGCCCACCTGTGTCCTGTCCCATATGGATTGTGGGGAGGGACTCGGACTGGTGCATGAACCTGAAGCTCAAAGACTGGGAGTGCATGGCCTAAACTGTTCTAGAATCTTTTGGTGACTTGTCCTGAATCGTAAAAGAAGAAAGCAGTGGGTGTCTACATCAGCAGTAACTAAATCTACTTTTTATAAATTGAAACAGCCCTAACCAACCCCCACCCCTAAACGACCAAAAGAGGCTTGGCATGTATTTAGATGTTCATCTACTTTTCTATCAAAAGATAGCTCTAACCAAAAGCGGTTTGGTATTTACTTGAATCTCTTTCATCTCAGATCAACTATTTGATCTTTCTTTCACCTTTATCATTGTTTCCTGTATCTACATCTTTGTTTCCTGGATTTTAGTATTCTTTGAAAAACTTTCTTAGGTTTCACAATCATTTGATCTTTTAAAACACTAGCCTGTTATTTTGGATCAATGTCATCTACTTGGATACTATCTTTCATTATTTGAATGAAATTAGGAATAGGATTTGAATCCTCTTCGTCTACTTGTTTCTAGACTGGAATATAGCACTGGCCCACACCTAACCCTAACCGCAAGGGATTCTAACCCACTCATTAACTGAACTGTTAGTAATCAAAGCAGCAAATTCATTAAAGCATTTAAGGAAAATTGAGGGAGGGTATTTATTTACAATTAGGTTAGACATTTAGTCAAACAAACTTGCGTTTTGTAACTGAAGAACAAACCTAAACAAAGTCAAAATTCTTGGATCATCTTGATTTCTCAATTTTGAATACTCTCCTACTCCTTCTAGACTGTAATAGCCCTCACCCACCCCTACACCTAACTACAAGGTGTATTTTTGATCTATAGAAAGGGGAAAATGAAATGGCAATTTAATCTTAACCTAAAAATTAACCAACTCTTTGCTTACCTCTGTGTCCTGTCCCATATGGACTGGGATGGACTCAAGACTGGTGTGTGAACCTGAAGCCCAGAAAGGCTGGAGTGCATGGCCTAAAAAGGTCTAACATCCTTGGGTTCCTCTTTCTGAACTGTCAAGTAGAAAAATATAGCAGCAAATATGGCCCAACATAAGCAGTAACTAAATTTAATGCGGATGAAACAGCCCTAACCAACCCCCACCCCTAAACAACAGAAAGAAGCTTGGCATGTGTTTGGATCATGTTAATACTTTTTATAAATAGAATCTGCTAACCCAACCAAAAAGTTTTATTCAGATCATTTTAATGTCAGATCATCTTGGATCTTCCATATGCGTCATGGTTTCATTTTATCTACATTTTGGTCATCTGGATTTCCTTAGTGCAATCTTTGAAAACTCTAATCAGTTTAACAATCCTCATCTTTTTTTTTTCTCTCTCTTCGAACACTAGCCTTATCTTGGATCGATGTCATCTACTTGGATACTATGTCACTTGAATCATCATTTATTCCCATCCACACACCAATCATGGATCTTTCACCAAGATTGTTCAATGTTCAGTTCTTTCTTGCATTATCTTAACCAGCATTTTGAATCCTCTTCATCTACTTTTTTTGTAGACCAAAATATACCACTGTCTTACATGTAACACTAACCGCAATGGTTTCTTAACCAATCGTAAACAACTTCAAGCAACAAATCATTTTTTAAAGCATTGAAGGAAAATTGACTAAACCATGTCTACCCTTAAGTCAAACCTAATTGTATATAACAACCTTCCCTCAAACTTAACCCTAAAACCAGATGTTTTGTAACTGAATAACATAAAACTATTTTAACACACAACCCTAAACAAAATCTGGTCATTTCTTAAGTTGAGAACATTACCCCTACTGAACTCTACCCCTATTAAACTAAATTAGTAGTTAATTAATATAATAATATTTTATTATAATATATAAATATTAATGTCAACTAGGGGTAGTCAACTAGGGGTAGTCAACTAGGGGTAGTCAACTAGGGGTAGTCAACTAGGGGTAGTCAACTAGGGGTAGTCAACTAGGGGTAGTCAACTAGGGGTAGTCAACTAGGGGTAGTCAACTAGGGGTAGTCAACTAGGGGTAGTCAACTAGGGGTAGTCAACTAGGGGTAGTCAACTAGGGGTAGTCAACTAGGGGTAGTCAACTAGGGGTAGTCAACTAGGGGTAGTCAACTAGGGGTAGTCAACTAGGGGTAGTCAACTAGGGGTAGTCAACTAGGGGTAGTCAACTAGGGGTAGTCAACTAGGGGTAGTCAACTAGGGGTAGTCAACTAGGGGTAGTCAACTAGGGGTAGTCAACTAGGGGTAGTCAACTAGGGGTAGTCAACTAGGGGTAGTCAACTAGGGGTAGTCAACTAGGGGTAGTCAACTAGGGGTAGTCAACTAGGGGTAGTCAACTAGGGGTAGTCAACTAGGGGTAGTCAACTAGGGGTAGTCAACTAGGGGTAGTCAACTAGGGGTAGTCAACTAGGGGTAGTCAACTAGGGGTAGTCAACTAGGGGTAGTCAACTAGGGGTAGTCAACTAGGGGTAGTCAACTAGGGGTAGTCAACTAGGGGTAGTCAACTAGGGGTAGTCAACTAGGGGTAGTCAACTAGGGGTAGTCAACTAGGGGTAGTCAACTAGGGGTAGTCAACTAGGGGTAGTCAACTAGGGGTAGTCAACTAGGGGTAGTCAACTAGGGGTAGTCAACTAGGGGTAGTCAACTAGGGGTAGTCAACTAGGGGTAGTCAACTAGGGGTAGTCAACTAGGGGTAGTCAACTAGGGGTAGTCAACTAGGGGTAGTCAACTAGGGGTAGTCAACTAGGGGTAGTCAACTAGGGGTAGTCAACTAGGGGTAGTCAACTAGGGGTAGTCAACTAGGGGTAGTCAACTAGGGGTAGTCAACTAGGGGTAGTCAACTAGGGGTAGTCAACTAGGGGTAGTCAACTAGGGGTAGTCAACTAGGGGTAGTCAACTAGGGGTAGTCAACTAGGGGTAGTCAACTAGGGGTAGTCAACTAGGGGTAGTCAACTAGGGGTAGTCAACTAGGGGTAGTCAACTAGGGGTAGTCAACTAGGGGTAGTCAACTAGGGGTAGTCAACTAGGGGTAGTCAACTAGGGGTAGTCAACTAGGGGTAGTCAACTAGGGGTAGTCAACTAGGGGTAGTCAACTAGGGGTAGTCAACTAGGGGTAGTCAACTAGGGGTAGTCAACTAGGGGTAGTCAACTAGGGGTAGTCAACTAGGGGTAGTCAACTAGGGGTAGTCAACTAGGGGTAGTCAACTAGGGGTAGTCAACTAGGGGTAGTCAACTAGGGGTAGTCAACTAGGGGTAGTCAACTAGGGGTAGTCAACTAGGGGTAGTCAACTAGGGGTAGTCAACTAGGGGTAGTCAACTAGGGGTAGTCAACTAGGGGTAGTCAACTAGGGGTAGTCAACTAGGGGTAGTCAACTAGGGGTAGTCAACTAGGGGTAGTCAACTAGGGGTAGTCAACTAGGGGTAGTCAACTAGGGGTAGTCAACTAGGGGTAGTCAACTAGGGGTAGTCAACTAGGGGTAGTCAACTAGGGGTAGTCAACTAGGGGTAGTCAACTAGGGGTAGTCAACTAGGGGTAGTCAACTAGGGGTAGTCAACTAGGGGTAGTCAACTAGGGGTAGTCAACTAGGGGTAGTCAACTAGGGGTAGTCAACTAGGGGTAGTCAACTAGGGGTAGTCAACTAGGGGTAGTCAACTAGGGGTAGTCAACTAGGGGTAGTCAACTAGGGGTAGTCAACTAGGGGTAGTCAACTAGGGGTAGTCAACTAGGGGTAGTCAACTAGGGGTAGTCAACTAGGGGTAGTCAACTAGGGGTAGTCAACTAGGGGTAGTCAACTAGGGGTAGTCAACTAGGGGTAGTCAACTAGGGGTAGTCAACTAGGGGTAGTCAACTAGGGGTAGTCAACTAGGGGTAGTCAACTAGGGGTAGTCAACTAGGGGTAGTCAACTAGGGGTAGTCAACTAGGGGTAGTCAACTAGGGGTAGTCAACTAGGGGTAGTCAACTAGGGGTAGTCAACTAGGGGTAGTCAACTAGGGGTAGTCAACTAGGGGTAGTCAACTAGGGGTAGTCAACTAGGGGTAGTCAACTAGGGGTAGTCAACTAGGGGTAGTCAACTAGGGGTAGTCAACTAGGGGTAGTCAACTAGGGGTAGTCAACTAGGGGTAGTCAACTAGGGGTAGTCAACTAGGGGTAGTCAACTAGGGGTAGTCAACTAGGGGTAGTCAACTAGGGGTAGTCAACTAGGGGTAGTCAACTAGGGGTAGTCAACTAGGGGTAGTCAACTAGGGGTAGTCAACTAGGGGTAGTCAACTAGGGGTAGTCAACTAGGGGTAGTCAACTAGGGGTAGTCAACTAGGGGTAGTCAACTAGGGGTAGTCAACTAGGGGTAGTCAACTAGGGGTAGTCAACTAGGGGTAGTCAACTAGGGGTAGTCAACTAGGGGTAGTCAACTAGGGGTAGTCAACTAGGGGTAGTCAACTAGGGGTAGTCAACTAGGGGTAGTCAACTAGGGGTAGTCAACTAGGGGTAGTCAACTAGGGGTAGTCAACTAGGGGTAGTCAACTAGGGGTAGTCAACTAGGGGTAGTCAACTAGGGGTAGTCAACTAGGGGTAGTCAACTAGGGGTAGTCAACTAGGGGTAGTCAACTAGGGGTAGTCAACTAGGGGTAGTCAACTAGGGGTAGTCAACTAGGGGTAGTCAACTAGGGGTAGTCAACTAGGGGTAGTCAACTAGGGGTAGTCAACTAGGGGTAGTCAACTAGGGGTAGTCAACTAGGGGTAGTCAACTAGGGGTAGTCAACTAGGGGTAGTCAACTAGGGGTAGTCAACTAGGGGTAGTCAACTAGGGGTAGTCAACTAGGGGTAGTCAACTAGGGGTAGTCAACTAGGGGTAGTCAACTAGGGGTAGTCAACTAGGGGTAGTCAACTAGGGGTAGTCAACTAGGGGTAGTCAACTAGGGGTAGTCAACTAGGGGTAGTCAACTAGGGGTAGTCAACTAGGGGTAGTCAACTAGGGGTAGTCAACTAGGGGTAGTCAACTAGGGGTAGTCAACTAGGGGTAGTCAACTAGGGGTAGTCAACTAGGGGTAGTCAACTAGGGGTAGTCAACTAGGGGTAGTCAACTAGGGGTAGTCAACTAGGGGTAGTCAACTAGGGGTAGTCAACTAGGGGTAGTCAACTAGGGGTAGTCAACTAGGGGTAGTCAACTAGGGGTAGTCAACTAGGGGTAGTCAACTAGGGGTAGTCAACTAGGGGTAGTCAACTAGGGGTAGTCAACTAGGGGTAGTCAACTAGGGGTAGTCAACTAGGGGTAGTCAACTAGGGGTAGTCAACTAGGGGTAGTCAACTAGGGGTAGTCAACTAGGGGTAGTCAACTAGGGGTAGTCAACTAGGGGTAGTCAACTAGGGGTAGTCAACTAGGGGTAGTCAACTAGGGGTAGTCAACTAGGGGTAGTCAACTAGGGGTAGTCAACTAGGGGTAGTCAACTAGGGGTAGTCAACTAGGGGTAGTCAACTAGGGGTAGTCAACTAGGGGTAGTCAACTAGGGGTAGTCAACTAGGGGTAGTCAACTAGGGGTAGTCAACTAGGGGTAGTCAACTAGGGGTAGTCAACTAGGGGTAGTCAACTAGGGGTAGTCAACTAGGGGTAGTCAACTAGGGGTAGTCAACTAGGGGTAGTCAACTAGGGGTAGTCAACTAGGGGTAGTCAACTAGGGGTAGTCAACTAGGGGTAGTCAACTAGGGGTAGTCAACTAGGGGTAGTCAACTAGGGGTAGTCAACTAGGGGTAGTCAACTAGGGGTAGTCAACTAGGGGTAGTCAACTAGGGGTAGTCAACTAGGGGTAGTCAACTAGGGGTAGTCAACTAGGGGTAGTCAACTAGGGGTAGTCAACTAGGGGTAGTCAACTAGGGGTAGTCAACTAGGGGTAGTCAACTAGGGGTAGTCAACTAGGGGTAGTCAACTAGGGGTAGTCAACTAGGGGTAGTCAACTAGGGGTAGTCAACTAGGGGTAGTCAACTAGGGGTAGTCAACTAGGGGTAGTCAACTAGGGGTAGTCAACTAGGGGTAGTCAACTAGGGGTAGTCAACTAGGGGTAGTCAACTAGGGGTAGTCAACTAGGGGTAGTCAACTAGGGGTAGTCAACTAGGGGTAGTCAACTAGGGGTAGTCAACTAGGGGTAGTCAACTAGGGGTAGTCAACTAGGGGTAGTCAACTAGGGGTAGTCAACTAGGGGTAGTCAACTAGGGGTAGTCAACTAGGGGTAGTCAACTAGGGGTAGTCAACTAGGGGTAGTCAACTAGGGGTAGTCAACTAGGGGTAGTCAACTAGGGGTAGTCAACTAGGGGTAGTCAACTAGGGGTAGTCAACTAGGGGTAGTCAACTAGGGGTAGTCAACTAGGGGTAGTCAACTAGGGGTAGTCAACTAGGGGTAGTCAACTAGGGGTAGTCAACTAGGGGTAGTCAACTAGGGGTAGTCAACTAGGGGTAGTCAACTAGGGGTAGTCAACTAGGGGTAGTCAACTAGGGGTAGTCAACTAGGGGTAGTCAACTAGGGGTAGTCAACTAGGGGTAGTCAACTAGGGGTAGTCAACTAGGGGTAGTCAACTAGGGGTAGTCAACTAGGGGTAGTCAACTAGGGGTAGTCAACTAGGGGTAGTCAACTAGGGGTAGTCAACTAGGGGTAGTCAACTAGGGGTAGTCAACTAGGGGTAGTCAACTAGGGGTAGTCAACTAGGGGTAGTCAACTAGGGGTAGTCAACTAGGGGTAGTCAACTAGGGGTAGTCAACTAGGGGTAGTCAACTAGGGGTAGTCAACTAGGGGTAGTCAACTAGGGGTAGTCAACTAGGGGTAGTCAACTAGGGGTAGTCAACTAGGGGTAGTCAACTAGGGGTAGTCAACTAGGGGTAGTCAACTAGGGGTAGTCAACTAGGGGTAGTCAACTAGGGGTAGTCAACTAGGGGTAGTCAACTAGGGGTAGTCAACTAGGGGTAGTCAACTAGGGGTAGTCAACTAGGGGTAGTCAACTAGGGGTAGTCAACTAGGTATAGGTGTCAGTTAGGGTTAGGGTTAGGGTTAGGTTAGGGTTAGGGTTAGGGTTAGGGTTAGGGTTAGGGTTAGGGTTAGGGTTAGGGTTAGGGTTAGGTTAGGGTTAGGGTTAGGGTTAGGGTTAGGGTTAGGGTTAGGGTTAGGGTTAGGGTTAGGGTTAGGGTTAGGGTTAGGGTTAGGGTTAGGGTTAGGGTTAGGGTTAGGGTTAGGGTTAGGTTAGGGTTAGGGTTAGGGTTAGGGTTAGGGTTAGGGTTAGGGTTAGGGTTAGGGTTAGGGTTAGGGTTAGGGTTAGGGTTAGGGTTAGGGTTAGGGTTAGGGTTAGGGTTAGGGTTAGGGTTAGGGTTAGGGTTAGGGTTAGGGTTAGGGTTAGGTTAGGGTTAGGGTTAGGGTTAGGGTTAGGGTTAGGGTTAGGGTTAGGGTTAGGGTTAGGGTTAGGGTTAGGGTTAGGGTTAGGGTTAGGGTTAGGGTTAGGGTTAGGGTTAGGGTTAGGGTTAGGGTTAGGGTTAGGGTTAGGGTTAGGGTTAGGGTTAGGGTTAGGGTTAGGGTTAGGGTTAGGGTTAGGGTTAGGGTTAGGGTTAGGGTTAGGGTTAGGGTTAGGGTTAGGGTTAGGGTTAGGGTTAGGGTTAGGGTTAGGGTTAGGGTTAGGGTTAGGGTTAGGGTTAGGGTTAGGGTTAGGGTTAGGGTTAGGGTTAGGGTTAGGGTTAGGGTTAGGGTTAGGGTTAGGGTTAGGGTTAGGGTTAGGGTTAGGGTTAGGGTTAGGGTTAGGGTTAGGGTTAGGGTTAGGGTTAGGGTTAGGGTTAGGGTTAGGGTTAGGGTTAGGGTTAGGGTTAGGGTTAGGGTTAGGGTTAGGGTTAGGGTTAGGGTTAGGGTTAGGGTTAGGGTTAGGGTTAGGGTTAGGGTTAGGGTTAGGGTTAGGGTTAGGGTTAGGGTTAGGGTTAGGGTTAGGGTTAGGGTTAGGGTTAGGGTTAGGGTTAGGGTTAGGGTTAGGGTTAGGGTTAGGGTTAGGGTTAGGGTTAGGGTTAGGGTTAGGGTTAGGGTTAGGGTTAGGGTTAGGGTTAGGGTTAGGGTTAGGGTTAGGGTTAGGGTTAGGGTTAGGGTTAGGGTTAGGGTTAGGGTTAGGGTTAGGGTTAGGGTTAGGGTTAGGGTTAGGGTTAGGGTTAGGGTTAGGGTTAGGGTTAGGGTTAGGGTTAGGGTTAGGGTTAGGGTTAGGGTTAGGGTTAGGGTTAGGGTTAGGGTTAGGGTTAGGGTTAGGGTTAGGGTTAGGGTTAGGGTTAGGGTTAGGGTTAGGGTTAGGGTTAGGGTTAGGGTTAGGGTTAGGGTTAGGGTTAGGGTTAGGGTTAGGGTTAGGGTTAGGGTTAGGGTTAGGGTTAGGGTTAGGGTTAGGGTTAGGGTTAGGGTTAGGGTTAGGGTTAGGGTTAGGGTTAGGGTTAGGGTTAGGGTTAGGGTTAGGGTTAGGGTTAGGGTTAGGGTTAGGGTTAGGGTTAGGGTTAGGGTTAGGGTTAGGGTTAGGGTTAGGGTTAGGGTTAGGGTTAGGGTTAGGGTTAGGGTTAGGGTTAGGGTTAGGGTTAGGGTTAGGGTTAGGGTTAGGGTTAGGGTTAGGGTTAGGGTTAGGGTTAGGGTTAGGGTTAGGGTTAGGGTTAGGGTTAGGGTTAGGGTTAGGGTTAGGGTTAGGGTTAGGGTTAGGGTTAGGGTTAGGGTTAGGGTTAGGGTTAGGGTTAGGGTTAGGGTTAGGGTTAGGGTTAGGGTTAGGGTTAGGGTTAGGGTTAGGGTTAGGGTTAGGGTTAGGGTTAGGGTTAGGGTTAGGGTTAGGGTTAGGGTTAGGGTTAGGGTTAGGGTTAGGGTTAGGGTTAGGGTTAGGGTTAGGGTTAGGGTTAGGGTTAGGGTTAGGGTTAGGGTTAGGGTTAGGGTTAGGGTTAGGGTTAGGGTTAGGGTTAGGGTTAGGGTTAGGGTTAGGGTTAGGGTTAGGGTTAGGGTTAGGGTTAGGGTTAGGGTTAGGGTTAGGGTTAGGGTTAGGGTTAGGGTTAGGGTTAGGGTTAGGGTTAGGGTTAGGGTTAGGGTTAGGGTTAGGGTTAGGGTTAGGGTTAGGGTTAGGGTTAGGGTTAGGGTTAGGGTTAGGGTTAGGGTTAGGGTTAGGGTTAGGGTTAGGGTTAGGGTTAGGGTTAGGGTTAGGGTTAGGGTTAGGGTTAGGGTTAGGGTTAGGGTTAGGGTTAGGGTTAGGGTTAGGGTTAGGGTTAGGGTTAGGGTTAGGGTTAGGGTTAGGGTTAGGGTTAGGGTTAGGGTTAGGGTTAGGGTTAGGGTTAGGGTTAGGGTTAGGGTTAGGGTTAGGGTTAGGGTTAGGGTTAGGGTTAGGGTTAGGGTTAGGGTTAGGGTTAGGGTTAGGGTTAGGGTTAGGGTTAGGTTAGGGTTAGGGTTAGGGTTAGGGTTAGGGTTAGGGTTAGGGTTAGGGTTAGGGTTAGGGTTAGGGTTAGGGTTAGGGTTAGGGTTAGGGTTAGGGTTAGGGTTAGGGTTAGGGTTAGGGTTAGGGTTAGGGTTAGGGTTAGGGTTAGGGTTAGGGTTAGGGTTAGGGTTAGGGTTAGGGTTAGGGTTAGGGTTAGGGTTAGGGTTAGGGTTAGGGTTAGGGTTAGGGTTAGGGTTAGGGTTAGGTTAGGGTTAGGGTTAGGGTTAGGGTTAGGGTTAGGGTTAGGGTTAGGGTTAGGGTTAGGGTTAGGGTTAGGGTTAGGGTTAGGGTTAGGGTTAGGGTTAGGGTTAGGGTTAGGGTTAGGGTTAGGGTTAGGGTTAGGGTTAGGGTTAGGGTTAGGGTTAGGGTTAGGGTTAGGGTTAGGGTTAGGGTTAGGGTTAGGGTTAGGGTTAGGGTTAGGTTAGGGTTAGGGTTAGGGTTAGGGTTAGGGTTAGGGTTAGGGTTAGGGTTAGGGTTAGGGTTAGGGTTAGGGTTAGGGTTAGGGTTAGGGTTAGGGTTAGGTTAGGGTTAGGGTTAGGGTTAGGGTTAGGGTTAGGGTTAGGGTTAGGGTTAGGGTTAGGGTTAGGGTTAGGGTTAGGGTTAGGGTTAGGGTTAGGGTTAGGGTTAGGGTTAGGGTTAGGGTTAGGGTTAGGGTTAGGGTTAGGGTTAGGGTTAGGGTTAGGGTTAGGGTTAGGGTTAGGGTTAGGGTTAGGGTTAGGGTTAGGGTTAGGGTTAGGGTTAGGGTTAGGGTTAGGGTTAGGGTTAGGGTTAGGGTTAGGGTTAGGGTTAGGGTTAGGGTTAGGGTTAGGGTTAGGGTTAGGGTTAGGGTTAGGGTTAGGGTTAGGGTTAGGGTTAGGGTTAGGGTTAGGGTTAGGGTTAGGGTTAGGGTTAGGGTTAGGGTTAGGGTTAGGGTTAGGGTTAGGGTTAGGGTTAGGGTTAGGGTTAGGGTTAGGGTTAGGGTTAGGGTTAGGGTTAGGGTTAGGGTTAGGGTTAGGGTTAGGGTTAGGGTTAGGGTTAGGGTTAGGGTTAGGGTTAGGGTTAGGGTTAGGGTTAGGGTTAGGGTTAGGGTTAGGGTTAGGGTTAGGGTTAGGGTTAGGGTTAGGGTTAGGGTTAGGGTTAGGGTTAGGGTTAGGGTTAGGGTTAGGGTTAGGGTTAGGGTTAGGGTTAGGGTTAGGGTTAGGGTTAGGGTTAGGGTTAGGGTTAGGGTTAGGGTTAGGGTTAGGGTTAGGGTTAGGGTTAGGGTTAGGGTTAGGGTTAGGGTTAGGGTTAGGGTTAGGGTTAGGGTTAGGGTTAGGGTTAGGGTTAGGGTTAGGGTTAGGGTTAGGGTTAGGGTTAGGGTTAGGGTTAGGGTTAGGGTTAGGGTTAGGGTTAGGGTTAGGGTTAGGGTTAGGGTTAGGGTTAGGGTTAGGGTTAGGGTTAGGGTTAGGGTTAGGGTTAGGGTTAGGGTTAGGGTTAGGGTTAGGGTTAGGGTTAGGGTTAGGGTTAGGGTTAGGGTTAGGGTTAGGGTTAGGGTTAGGGTTAGGGTTAGGGTTAGGGTTAGGGTTAGGGTTAGGGTTAGGGTTAGGGTTAGGGTTAGGGTTAGGGTTAGGGTTAGGGTTAGGGTTAGGGTTAGGGTTAGGGTTAGGGTTAGGGTTAGGTTAGGGTTAGGGTTAGGGTTAGGGTTAGGGTTAGGGTTAGGGTTAGGGTTAGGGTTAGGGTTAGGGTTAGGGTTAGGGTTAGGGTTAGGGTTAGGGTTAGGGTTAGGGTTAGGGTTAGGGTTAGGGTTAGGGTTAGGGTTAGGGTTAGGGTTAGGGTTAGGGTTAGGGTTAGGGTTAGGGTTAGGGTTAGGGTTAGGGTTAGGGTTAGGGTTAGGGTTAGGGTTAGGGTTAGGGTTAGGGTTAGGGTTAGGGTTAGGGTTAGGGTTAGGGTTAGGGTTAGGGTTAGGGTTAGGGTTAGGGTTAGGGTTAGGGTTAGGGTTAGGGTTAGGGTTAGGGTTAGGGTTAGGGTTAGGGTTAGGGTTAGGGTTAGGGTTAGGGTTAGGGTTAGGGTTAGGGTTAGGGTTAGGGTTAGGGTTAGGGTTAGGGTTAGGGTTAGGGTTAGGGTTAGGGTTAGGGTTAGGGTTAGGGTTAGGGTTAGGGTTAGGGTTAGGGTTAGGGTTAGGGTTAGGGTTAGGGTTAGGGTTAGGGTTAGGGTTAGGGTTAGGGTTAGGGTTAGGGTTAGGGTTAGGGTTAGGGTTAGGGTTAGGGTTAGGGTTAGGGTTAGGGTTAGGGTTAGGGGTTAGGGTTAGGGTTAGGGTTAGGGTTAGGGTTAGGGTTAGGGTTAGGGTTAGGGTTAGGGTTAGGGTTAGGGTTAGGGTTAGGGTTAGGGTTAGGGTTAGGGTTAGGGTTAGGGTTAGGGTTAGGGTTAGGGTTAGGGTTAGGGTTAGGGTTAGGGTTAGGGTTAGGGTTAGGGTTAGGGTTAGGGTTAGGGTTAGGGTTAGGGTTAGGGTTAGGGTTAGGGTTAGGGTTAGGGTTAGGGTTAGGGTTAGGGTTAGGGTTAGGGTTAGGGTTAGGGTTAGGGTTAGGGTTAGGGTTAGGGTTAGGGTTAGGGTTAGGGTTAGGGTTAGGGTTAGGGTTAGGGTTAGGGTTAGGGTTAGGGTTAGGGTTAGGGTTAGGGTTAGGGTTAGGGTTAGGGTTAGGGTTAGGGTTAGGGTTAGGGTTAGGGTTAGGGTTAGGGTTAGGGTTAGGGTTAGGGTTAGGGTTAGGGTTAGGGTTAGGGTTAGGGTTAGGGTTAGGGTTAGGGTTAGGGTTAGGGTTAGGGTTAGGGTTAGGGTTAGGGTTAGGGTTAGGGTTAGGGTTAGGGT